>NC_050457.1:60788121-61005621 GCF_903995425.1 Onychomys torridus | reverse complement strand
TGTTGTAAATGCTCAAATTTTCACTAGAAAAAGCTAAACCAAATCATTTTATGCATTTTATTTAATATAAACTACATTGAGCATGTAAATATGTAAACACAACATTTACTTCTAAATACACTGATGTTTAAGAATTCATGAAAGACACGCTGTCTGTTTTATTCCAGTCATACCAACAAGGTGCTTTATCCTATTCCTAGGATTTTAAAATATCTTCCCCTGTTTTCATAGTTTCTAAGTTCTTAAACTTCAGTTGTTATGTGAGTTATTCCTCAACCAATCTAATGTTAATTGGCTTCACTTATGTAAAATTTCAAAGCTTTTTTTTTCTTTTCTTTTAATTAAGATATTTTATTCATTTTACATATCAACCAAGGATTCCCTTGTCCTCCCTCCTCCCACTGTCTAGCCCATCCCTCATTCCCACCTCCTCCAAGGCAAGGTCTCCCCTGGGGAGTCAGCAGAGCCTGGTCATGATAGAACCCTCATCCAGTGACTGATGGTAACAGAATCAGAGATCCATGGCTGAGCCCCTGGTGGAGCTCTGGAGCCCAATGGACAAGAGAGAGGAGGGATTATATGAGCAAGAGATGATGATGGGAAAAAGTATACAGACAACTATCCAAACTAATGGAAACACATGAACTGTGATCCAATACTGAGGACACCCCATGGAACTGGACTAGGACCTCTGGATAATTAAGACAGTTGTTTAGCTTGAACTGTTTAGGGGGCCCCCAAGCAGTGAAATTTCAATGATTTTAAGAGGTACTATTTACATTAAGTGTTTCCAACTTCTTCATTGGGACTGGTAAAAGGATTCGGTGATAAAGGTATCCCTCATAAAGCTTGTTTGGTCCCATGAAACCACAGGTGAAGGGAAGAATAACTCTGGCAAGTGTTCTGATTTCTTCTACATTTAGGCTTTGGCATACATGAGTCCATACACATATATGCACAGAAAAAAAAAAAAACTTATAAAACCAAACCATGTAAATAACTGAAGATCTTGCTCACATTTTGACTGAAATTAGACTGCCTTAAAAATATTTCCCTGTCATTTTTTTTAAAATTCTGTATTAACTCAGGAAGTGTCTTTTCAGGGCCTACTATGTGCTTTTTAAATCGTTATAAACACTTGTGGAGGTATGGAAATATCATGGAGCCTGTAGAAGATGGAAACTGTGTATCAATAGAGCTGCTTTGAAGATTTTCAGTCTTGCTCCATCCATGTCTTGCTCTCTCTCTTTCCCTGCTACCAGTGAGTGGGTGTAAATGAGGTCAGTCTCCTATTATTGCCTCCTCCCAGTTTCCTACCTATTGCCATGCTTTCTCCAGTATGAAGGACTGAATCTGTTTGGAACTGCAAGTCAAAATAAATTGTCTCCCTCAATTGCATTTGGTCATGATATTTTATCATAGCAACCAAAGAGTAAGTAATATAATAGTCAAACATATTTTGACAAATTCTTAGCATTGAAAATCCTTGTAATCAGTATAATGAACAAACCTGTTTAACTTCAACAAACTGAACCAAAAGATAAAATGTAACTGATCATCTGGCAGGACAAGAAAGAACTGTGGATGCTGGCTTCATATTGACAATAATTCTACAGTTAGCAAAAACAAACAAACAAAACTCCAGTGCTGCCTTCAGAGGCAACAGTCTTATCAGCAAATTGAACTCCCCTTTAAAAGGAAATATCTGAGTGACCAGTCCTCCATAATTAACCCATTCAGGTCCTTGCTCTTTCCAGGAAAATGTCAGCAATTTAAAATTTGACATTTTAAAGTAACCAGAGCATTTTGACATCAAATCTAATAAAAGCTAATTAAAATGATTCAGTAAATGTCACAAAGATAAGTGAGACAAAAGAATCTGCCTTTTTCTTTACAATTGCAACAAATTATTCAGTAAGCAAAAATAGATAAATAACAGTGTGGGAAAAGTTGCTGGTCAGTGCCTTTTATTTTGTTAAGGAGAAATGTAAGCATGCTAATATTGCTGGGTGTTGTTAACATTTTTAGTGGTATACCATATTTAATGCCAAGAATGTTACATGATAATATGGTTATTTTTAAGTAGTAATAGCACAGTAAATTATAGAAGAATGCCAAAACACCAAAATAAATAATAATCTAAATATCAACTATAATCCAAAGAGGAAAAGGAGAATAAAGTCATGCTAGGAAAATAACTGGATTTTAGAAACTAAATTTATTTATTTTTATTATATATGTATATATATAATTTTACTGTAGTCAAGAAAAATACACTGAAAGTTCAGCCCCTGTATAAGATTGGGGATAAAGTAGTCCATGTGTTGATCATCAGAAAGTCTGTAACAGAGGAAGGAAGAAGGGAAAGGAGAATTATGAAAACCTCATTGCCTACAGGGCTATGGGAGCCTAAATATTTCTATTTCTCTGTAAGGGAATTTCCTTTTGAATTTCCACATACATTCTCTTCCTAAGTTTGGCATGATAGTTTTGTTTATTTATGTATTGCTGTTACATACAGATTTTATAATATATTGAGCATAGTCTCATCATGCATGAGCTTCCCTGGCATATCATGATAATAAAAGTTATCCAGTTTCTACCTCATGACAAGTACCATCCACATGGAACTTATAGAAACACTGTTTAAAATTTGATTTTTAAAACAGCACAATGTTAAGTAATAGTTAACCTAATAGAAATGTCCCTGAATAGTCTCACTAACATATTTATTTCATTTAATGCAGACACCAACATAGCTTAGCACACATTTTGTGATTACACTATCTAAGATGGGGAAGTTGCTGATAGATAGATAGACAGATAGACAGTCAGACGTATAGACAGTTAGATATAGATTCATTTTTATCAGTCCTGTTCCTCTTGAGAACCCTGGATAATATAAAATATCTGACTTCAGATATTTTAGAGAAAATGTGTGATTATAGAGTGACTTTGAAGAAAGAGACTGGGTATTTTAAAGAGATTTTGAACTTTTAAATTATTTGGCAATTTTAAACACACTGAACTTTTAACATGTTTAAATTTTTCAAGACTATTGGGCTTTTAAAAGATAAGAAGTTTTACACTGTCATAATAATAATTATATGACACCTGGGGAGAATAAGAAAAAAGAAGTTCTGATTTAATAGTGGTGTGTTTGTATGTCAAACTTACAGAGTTAATGGTACTGGCTAATTTATATCAAATTGACACAGAGAGTCATTTGGGAAGAGAGAAGCTTGGTTGAGAAAAAGTCCCCCCTCCCAACAAATTGGCATGTGGACAAGTGCTTGGTGTGGTTTCTTGACTGATGATTGATGTGGGTGCTACTCCTAGGTTGGAGCTCCTGGATGCCATAAGAAAGCAGGATAGCTGGGTGGTGGTGGTGCAAGCCTTTAATCCCAGCACTTGGGAGACAGAGGCAAGCAAATTTCTGTGAGTTCGAGGCCATGCTGGGCTACAGAGTGAGCTCCAGGAAAGGCTCCAAAACTACACAGAGAAACCCTGTTTCAAAAAAACCAAAAGAAAGAAAGAAAGAGAGAGAGGGAGGAAGGGAGGAAGGAAGGAAGGAAGGAAGGAAGGAAGGAAGGAAGGAAGGAAGGAAGGAAGGAAGAGAATGAAAGCTGAACAAAGAAGTAAGCAGTACACCTCCACAGCCCCTGAATTAACGTCTATCTTCAGCGCTGTGTGTGCCCTGTGTGAATTGATGGCCTGAATTCTCTTAGTGATAGAACTTTTCTCCCCAAGTTCCCTTTGGTAATGAAGTTTAATGAAAACAATAGAAACCTTATATAAAACAACGTATTTACTGATGTTGTCATTGATCAGATATTTTTATGCAACCATATTGAGGTATCATTGAGGAATAGTTGATATAGCTTCCTTGTCATATCTAGGAGACACAGTCCCAGGTTCCCCCCCTCCTCTGGCTCTGACAGTATTTCTACCTTCTCTTCCTCCATGTTCTTTGACCCTCAGGTACATGAGTCATGGTGTAGATGTATTCGCTGGGACTGAGCACTCCATGATCAGCTGCTCTCTGCATTTTGACCAGGTATGCTTTTCTGCAACAATTTCTATTTTCTGCAAAGAGATTGCTCACTGATGAGTGCAAAGAGATACACTTCTCTGTAAGTATAAGGATGAGTGTGTAGAATGCAGTTAGGGATCATACTGGTTTAGTAAATTGACAGTAGTTGGCTTTTCTCTCAGATCCATGGCCTCTTTAAAAGTCCAAAGTCTCTGAACTAAGAATTCTTGTGAAATGAAAAACAAGACTAATATTTCTTATCCCTAAAAGAATAAAACAGGGCTTTAGGTAAGTATACTTAAGAGAAGCCAAATTCAACAGCATAGTTCCATTTTCAACACTGGGGTCTCCTACACAATCTTGTGGTTCTGAAATAAGTGGGCAATACCATCTTTCCACCACTGTAACCCACAGCACATATACCTTCTCATATATGCTCAGGATGAAGTCATCTATCTGCCTTTTCCCTTGGTGGGCATCTCATTATTTTGTCATCTCAAATATTTTGGGATCTCTAATGCCATTGAGGCTGACCCTTCACTGATGGGATCCCTTGCTCTCTCTTCATCTTAGTGACTTCTCGTATGACCCTTCTGACCCTGGAGCTTCAAGAGTGACTGAAGCTTCATCTTTACCAATGGTTTCTCAGGCCTGCTCTTCCAGGACTCCAACCATGCCTCAACTATTCCTCATAATCTCTTTCACATCTTCAAAACTAGTACCAGTTTGGAGATCCTTACATACTACTTCCCCAGTTCTGTCACCATCTGGATTTTTAGCCTTAATTCCCTTTGATGACAGATTCCCTGAGTTGACACTGAACAAAAATTCCCCGAACTTTTTACCTCTAAAATACTGATCTTTTACAATTACAGCTGATATTTCAATGCCAGTGTGCCTGCATTCATCTATTTATTTTAACAATACAACAAGGCTTGTACTGCAACAGATTCTTAGTACAGAATTCCATATGAAGAACAATTATAGACTCTTTGCTTCTCAGTGAAAATTCCTAAGCCCGTCCTTCACCATGTGCATTTCTTTCTACATTCTCATCTTCTAGGCTTCCTCAACAATAGCTCATTATGCTTTCAGTACTAAAATCTTCCACAGCCTAAAATTTTAAGTGCTGAAAGAGGCAATCTTATAGGAGGAAAAGGAGTCCAGGTATACCCCCACTCACAATGTTAGGAATCCCACAAAGTCCCCAAGCTAAATAACCACAACCTTTGTATACACAAAGTTCCTAGTGCAGACCCATGCTTGCTACGTCAGTCTCTGTGAGCCCCTGTGAGCCCTGCTTAGTTGATTCTGTGGGCCATGTTCTCCTGGTGTCCTCTACCCTTCTCACTCCTACAATCTTTCCTTCCTCCTCTTCAGTAGAGTGGGGAAGGAACAGAGGAGCCGTGGATCTGCTGGGGTGGAGCTCAAGAGGCTGTGGTTGAGATGTATTGAGTGAGAAATGAATATTTTTTTTTTAAAAGGACAAGAAAAGAAGAAAGTACCATAGGCAAAATTTAAAACAAATCCAAATCTTTGCCCGAAGCAACATAATCAGTTCTATCACAGCAACATCTTGCTTTCCTGGTTCCAATGGCCATTGTAGTTTGCTTTCCTGTTTCTGTGACAAAGCATTCCAGCAACAAAATACTTGAGAGGAACATTTTTTTTCCTTTCAGCTTACACTTTAGGGTGACAGCTCACCACTGAGGAAAATAATGGAAGGAATACAAGGCAAGCATCTGAAGGGTATATTAAAGGCAATTCTTCCAATCAAATTTCATCAGCCAAATCTGGACTGTATGAATATCATAGCAGAAGCTGACTAGGCCAGATCCACACTATAATTCAGAGAAAGTAGAGGAGATGCTTTGTAAACTGCATTTCCAGTTATCTTTGCAGATGTTTCTTACTAATTCCTAATTGGAGGCTCTAAGACTCTGCCTTTCTATACAATCAAGTTTCTACTGACCCACAGATGCTTCTTCAGAGTCCGAAGTAGTAGCCACATCACCATTCTAAGTCTTTCTGGTTAATGAGTGAAAGTCATCATTGGTTATAGCAGTCTCACAGGACTGAGCCCCAACTTGAGGGTATTATTAGCTATGTCATAAAAGTTGATAGGTAGGTCTCATCATCAGGAGGTATTTCTTAAAGCACAAATCTGACATTTTAGATTAATGAACATTTTCCATATTTCCTATTTTTTCTAAGATCAACAAACAGCAGATTTGATTTATATGGGATAAATATTCACAGTCCTCATTATTCTTCATATAATCTGATTTAAAAGCAACTTTGGACATTACCATGGAGAAGATATTCAAAAAATGACTAACTATGCCTGTCTCAGAGTTTCTAATGATGTAAAGAGAAAGCATGACCATGGCAACTCAAATAGATAAAATTATTTGATTGGGGCTGGCTTAGAGTTCAGAGATCCATTCCATTGTTATCATGGCAGTAAGCATGGGGTCACACGGGCAGACATGGTACTGGAGAGGTAGCTGAGAGTTTTACATCTAAAGCTATAGGTAGCAGGAACTCAGAGAGACACTAGGCCTGGCTTGAGCATTTGAAAGCCCAAAGCCCACCCCCAGTAATACACTTCCTCCAACAAGGCAACACCCATTCCAATAAGGACACACCTCATAATAGTGCCAACCCCAGATGACCAAGCATTCAAATATGTGAGCCTATGGGGGTAATTTCTATTCAGATAACCACAATGCCTAAGAATATGACAGGCTGTATACTACATTGACTCATAGAAAATTGTCTATATTTTTAAAAAATACAAAATTACACTAATTAGTAAATGCAATACATTCAACTAAATAAGATTGAGTATTTTCAATAATATTGAAACTCAGAGTAAATTTTCATACCAAGGTAATTACAACTTTCAAAAGCGTAGAAATTCTTTTTTTTTATTAAGAAAAATTTTTCGTTCATTTTACACACCAATCAAAGATCCTCCTCTCCTCCCCTCCATCCTCCTCCCTCCCCTGTCTTCCCCTGTCATCACCCCCACTCCCACACACAAGAAGGCAAGTAAACTGGGGAGGAAGGATGGGCAATGGAGGGTAGGGGATAGGGGATGAGAGCATAAGGGAATAGGATGGTTGAGCTGGAACAGGAAGGAGGGGTGGGATAGTAATGAAAGAGATGCCATGATAGAGAGAGACATCATGGGAATAGAGAGGAAACACAGTGCTAGGGAAGTTGACAAGAGTCCCCAAGGATGACCCCAGCCTGGACTCCTAGCAATAGTGGAGAGGGTGCCAGAACTGAACTGGCTTGACCCGTAGATCAGACTTGTGAGTCATCACAGAACTTTTCTCTAATGACTGATGGAAGCAGATGTAGAGATCCACAGCCATCAGGGGAAACTTGCAGGGAAGACCAAACCAAACTAGAGGGAACTCATGCAAGTTGTGTCAATGACTGCGGAGCCTGCATGGGACTGGACTAGGTACTTTGCATGGCAAGACAATGTGTAGCTTGATCTGCTTGGGGGCAGAGGGCACTGGCAGTAGGATCAGAATCCATCTCTGGTGCATTAGCAGACTTTTTGGAGCCCACTACCTATAATGGACACCTTGTACAGCCTTGAGGCAGGAGGAAGGGCTTGGACTTGCTTCTACTGGATGTGCCCCTCCAAACATAGAAATTCTTGTTCTCCTATTTCAACTTCTAAAGAAAGTATTTATTAACCTAAGTCCCTTTTCTATTTAATTGTTACCAAAATATTAGCTTTTCTTATTAAATTAACTATGTCTAGATATTTAGTATCTAAGTGATTATCTTTTGCTTTTAGTTTTCTCCATGGCCATATTAAAAGTTGAAACTCCTGTAGAGATGACACTAATCTGATCTGAGACTGAACCGGAAAGTAATCACTGCACTGATATGTTGTCTATTTTCAATTCTATGCACTATATTGGATTTCCTGCTTTATTTTCTGTTTTCTCATATACAATTGTTTTACTTCCCTTTAGGGGGTATTTATTTTCATTGATTCCTATGTAGTGGTCTGCCATTTTCTGATACTGTGAGGCTTTCTTTCCTAAAATGAGCAGTCTTTGCTCTTGTTACTTCTGTATCAAGTGTCTTGAACCAATTCTAATCTCGCATACCTCAAAATAAGATTTTACTCAAGAGTACTCATGGCAAAATAAGATTTTCTGTGCAGATATTACAGGGCAAAATCGCTTGGGTGATATTATAAACCCCTGAGATATGTTAAATGTCCTTTTGAGGTCTGTGAAACAAATATTTTGTGAAAACACATTCATGTCTGTAGCAGTTCCTTGGTATAAACATGTCTGATCGCAATGTGACTTTGGCAATCATTTCCACAGTTTGACAAGGCAGTTGGACTTTCAGGAAATGAGTAGCCCACGTTTCTCACTCCAGTACAGACGAATAGCTTGGCAGTGAAATGAAATAACTTATTGTATTTTGCAGTCCAATAGGTGAAAATGATAATGAAAGTAACCAATGAAGGGAAAAAGAAGACGGAAACATTCTGGGTTTTTATTCCTTATATTTGTCAGAAAATGATACGGGAGTTGTGTGAGGAGAATTCTGAGTGCTTTCTGATAACATTCCAAGAAAAAAAGACACTGATCTTGTGACCTCAGTTTCTTCAAAACATGGAATTACTCTTGGAATGTGTTTCTTGTGCACCTCTCAGGTTTAGCAGATAGGAGTGAGTTTACTCAAATGAGTTGATATTCCTTGCTATTGATATTCAACTGAAGGGTTAAATTATCCTTTATATGCATCTATGGAAAAACATGTTTTTGCCTTGTGATGGCATACAGCATGAACTCATAAGAATTTTTCTCTGGTAACTTTTCTTCACTCTCAAAGAAAAAATTATCTGAGGATCTGAATGAAGTTGGCTATTTCATGAGACTTTAGTCTGCCTCATTTATCAGCGCTATTTCCCCACTTCTTACTGCCTCTAGTGTGGTGGCAGTATTAAGAGCAGATTTAATACAACATGGATATTTCTAGGGTATAGTCACTGGTCGGCAGAGCTAAAAATGTTATTAACCTATATTCATATTTACTATGCATGGAAAAATAAATGAGATGGTTATAATACACATTATGCTGATAATGTCTCTATATGTCCATAATGATTCAGTCAAATAGCTTTTGTAAATTATATTCTCTTTATAAATTCCTAATATGTTTTCATTGAAAAATGCAGGGTCATAGCTTATATAATTGAATATTATTCAAAAATATGTGTAAACATTTATAAAAATTTAAACATTTTATCAAGTTAATCATATGTTCATTTGTTAACAAATATTTATGGATTGCTTCCTATATGTTAAATTATTTTCTATGCAACATTATGAAGATCAAAGAAGAGAGAAAGGTCAATCATAAATTACTGTGGCCATGATGAACTGTTTAGTAGTGACATATCAGAAGATCCCATGAAAGCACAGAAGACATCTGTTAATAACTGCAAGGAGATACTGATTAGAAAGGAGCCACATTAGAAAAAATACAGCAAAACTAGACTCTGATGTAGGGAAAATAAAAGAGATTTTTGAAAAAGAAACTATATGACTGAAAATGAGTCAAAGAATTGTGGGGACTTTTATGCACAGGAAACATGAAGTAATACTTGGGGATTGGTATAACATATGTTAAGGGACTTTTGCTTGAGAAATGAAGACAGAAAATGCTCCTTTATCCTTTAATTTTAATGATTTAAAATAACAAAAGTGATGTGATTATAGTGGATTATAATTGAAATAGAGTAATTCATTTAACATTTTATTGAGTAGATGAAAAAATTAAAAAAAGTTATATAGTCACATATAATCAAATGACTGTGGTGGTATTGTGTTACCCAAAATATTGTGCACCCTAACAAATTTATCTGGGATCAGAGAACAGACAGTCACTAGATACAGAGCCAAAAATGGTGGCTAGAAAATGGGTCAGAGCAAGCCATAGCAGAAGCTGGGTGGTGGTGGTCCACACCTTTAATCCCAGCACTTGGGAGGCAGAGATAGGCAGATCTCTGTGTGTTCAAAGATACAGCAAGCATGGTAACATACGTCTTTAATCCCAGAAAGTGAGCCTTTAATCCCAGGGAGTGACAGCAGAAAGGAAAAGATTATATAAGGCATGAAGAACAGAAACTAGAAGCATTTGGCTGGTTCAGCATTTGGTTGGTTAAGCTTTTAGGCTTGGAGCAACACAGTTCAGCTGAGACACATTCAGATGAGGACTCAGAAGCATCCAGTCTGTGGAGCCAGGATCAGCTGAGGGCAAGGTGAGGTAGATGTGGCTTTGTTCTGTTTCTCTGATCTTCCAGCATTCACCCCAATAACTAGCCTCAGGTTTGATTTTATTAATAAGACTCTTTAAGATTCCTGCTACAAATGATCACATATAATCACATAAAATTAAATTAATTAAATACGTTAATTATTGAAAATGAGGAAATGCTAAATATGTACTTGAAAACTTATCTTCTGTGAAAGCTGGGAGCACAAAGGTCTTTACACTTGCAGATAGTAGTAGGGAAACCAGGAATATTAATCACATAAAGTTGTCTTGTCAAAGAAAAAGAAGTATAACCTATTTCCACTCAAAAGGCTGTAACTGGGAAGGGCAAATAGCATTGTTTGTTGGGCTAAATCCTACCAAGCTTCTATAAGCATGACTAGAGACCTTTGCACTATCTAAACAGCCTAGAGCTCCCCAGGCTCCCAGAACCAGAACCAGAGGTGGCTAATAGTCCAGATGTCCTCTATGCTGTCTGTATGACTGAAACCATACCAGATCTTCCACTAGGACTTTAAGATAACACATGTTTATCTTTAGAAACCTGCCTTTAGAAACTATCTTCCTGGAAGAAGTGGCATGTGCTTTGAAAAGTGTTTCAGCATAATTCTGCTCCTTTGTGCATGTGAATTGTGTTACACCAGGAAACCTTTTTCTAGATTGAACTATACTTAAATACGTTTAAAATAAACTGCCTGATGTCAGACTCTAGATGTTTGAATGAACATTGAGTCGTGCTGAACTGGACTTTCTTCTTGCCTCACATGAATCATTTACTCTGCTGGGCCTGGTGTTTGCAGAGATCCCCACATGTGAATATTTTGGAACACTCAATACAAACAATTCCTCCTGTACACATTTCATGGGGTAGAACCTTGACTACTACATTTGAGATAGCATTGTTCTGAACATCTACACAACACAGTCATAAGGAACAAGGTGTTCTACAGGCCTGTTTCTGGTTTAAGACTTCGCTATTGGGCTATCTAAAATAAACCTGAGATTTTACTGATACAGACTTGTCTTATTGCTTAAGTATTCCAATTGTGCTTGCTTATTCTCCTTCATCGCCTAAAGAATTTGTTCCAAAACATTCCCTGCACGTTTAATCCTATTTTGGCTCACCTAAAGTGTCAGATATATTTATTCCATGATAAATAGTTTTACACATGAGTTTATATCTTCATATATACTATCATATTCTTTCTAAGTAATTGGCAGCTATTAATTGAATGGTAAGTATATTAACTACTTTGATTCCAAAATGTAAAAACTATTTACATTAAAATTTTGTGTCTTAACGTTTCTCTTCTTGGTATTACAATGGCAAGTCTGTATAACTAAGAAGGAACTTACACCTTTGTTTATAAAAAAGGAAGTATATTTATATGAAGTCATATAGAGGACTGAAATGTATAATTATCTTGGCATACAATTATACTGTCATTTGTGCATCTCTGAACTGTATGGCAAAGCAAATGTGTTTTACATCCCTTTATGTAGTATATTAAAACAAAGAAAACTGAAACAAAATCAATTGTATTAAATTAAAATTAAGAGGAAAAGATGATGTAATCTCTTTTTCTTATTGGAAGTTATTTTATTAACAAATTGCATTTTGTGAAGCCAATATGTGGTGTTTCTGTATAGCCTACATAGCACCAATGTTTCTCTTAAGAAAATACATACATTCTCTTGCCCTAGTGCCTTAAGTTCTATGACTCAGCATGTTCACTTTGATCTTTAATGTCTAGGCTGGTTACTGATCAGTTTGACTTGAATATGTTGTATAAAAGAAATACAGATTTTTTTTTTGCTTCAATCATTTCATGATTCAGTTTTTAATTCTTGCTCATGCATTTTTTAATTTTTGCTTCCATATATTCATATTACTTTGTTCATATATTTCTTTCATTATTGGGCAATCTTTTATCTTTCCCTTCCATTTTTTTCTGTTCTACTTTGAAGTATTTTTAAAATATTTTGAGATTATAATACAATTACATCACTCCTCTCTTCTTTTTCTGCCCTCCAAAACCTTTTATGCACCCTCTTATTACCTTTCAAATTCTTGGAAGCTTTTTCTTTAATTTATTCTATATATGTGTGTGTATGTATATGCATGTACATGTACAAAATGTACACACACAAATGTATGTTCCTTATATTATAACATAATGTATTACATTATATTCTTCCTCTAACAATGGCTGGTGCACATAAAAGTGGATGGAAATAGTCATATGAGAAATTGTGTTTAAGCAAATTTAACTAAGAAAAATAAATAGGGTTTTTTTTGGGGGGGGATTCTTTATATTGATTCCCAAAGTGGCTTCACGAGTTTTCAGTTCTCCCAAGAGAGAAGGAGGAGTGTTTCCAGTGTTTTATTTTCAGGAGATCCTCAGCCAGGCCCCAGGTTGAGCTCCAGGTATCTTTTCTTTTGATTCTAGACCTTCTGACTTCAGTATAGTAAAATCTCAAAGAAGTTGAATTTGCACTCCCCTAATGAACAGGAATGTTGAACACTTTTAGAGATTGTTTTTGATGCTTTTGTTTCTTCGTTTGAGACCTCTAGTTCAGATCCACAGCCTCCCTTTAATTAGTTCATTTGTTTTTCTAAATCTTTGATTTCTGAGTTCTTTGTTTATTTTAGATATTAATCTCTAATCAGATGTATAACTAAATGAGATTCTCTCTCTTACCCTGGGAGCTTCTTGTTCACTCAATTGATGGTTACAAATGCTGCGCAGAAACTTTCCAGTTTTAGGAAGTCCCATTTGTCCATTTGTCAAGTATCATTAATGCCTGAGAAGAAAAAGAAAAGAAAAAAAAAACACCAACTTATTCAGATAGTCCTGTCCTCCATCAGTATCTTTAGGAGACTGCCTATATTTTCTTCCTTACAGATGTAATGATTCAAGTTTCATAATGAAGCCTTTGATTCATTTGGAGTTGATTGTCCACAGGGGCAGACATAGGAGTCTAATTTCCTTTATCTATGTATAGATATCCAGGAATTGTCACACAATTTCTTGAAGATACTGTGTTTTCTCCAGTGTGTGTTTTTGGGTCTTTGTCAGATATCAGGTAGCTATAGTAAAAATCCCTCATGTTCAGGTCTGCCATTTCTTCCACTGGTCTCTGTGTCTGTTTCTGTGTAAATATTGGGCTTGTTTCAATCATTAGAGCCCCGTCATAAGTCTTGAGATCTGGCGAGGTAATGCTTCCAGCATCACTCTATTTTACTCAGGATTGTTTTGGTTTCCTTGTGGTTTTGAATGAATATGTAGATTGCCATTTCTGTTTCCATGAAGGAATGGCAAGAGAATTTTGATTTTGATTGCACTGAATCTGTATATTGCTTTCAGGAGGAAGGTCATTTTCACATTATTAATTCTACCAATCCATGAACAAAGGTGTGGGGTTCTTTCCATCGTCTAGTGTCTTTCCCAATTACTTGATTCAGAGTTTTGAATAAATTAGTAGAGAAATATGTGAAAAATGTATTTAATGAAACAGAAATGGGCCTTGAGGAAAATAAAAATTTCAACAGTACAATGTGGAGAAAGAAAATCTTTATTTATATATATAGAATATTAATTATATACATACATTTGATCCTTAGTGGAACTCAGGATTTCAATATATTTAAATACAGAGTTGTTGCTGTTCTTTGTTTCTTCTAACAGTTGACAACAAAACTGTCACTGACTTATGACCTATGATGCTTCCAATCTATGTAACTCAAATATCTTTATGTAATTGTCATTAAAATTATGAGAAAACATATGAACACAAGTCCAATCCATTAGAAGCTTTCAGTGATTACTTAAATACTTTTAGTTATTAATATGGAAGCAAATTTGGAAAATCAAGTTTAGTGAAACATGTTTTTGGCTGTAATTATTTATACCTAAAGTATTTCATATTCTGGTGTGTGACCAATTGCCTAGTATGTGAAAGAGAGAAAGGATGCTATTTTAAGGCCTTCCTTGGTTGATAGGAAAATGAAAAATGATATTGCAGTTACTGCAGAGTCCAATCAATTTGCCTTTCCCAGGGTCATGTTCACTATGTCAAGAACTAGTGTAAAGACAGTTCTTCTCCTTTTCTTTGAGAGTACAGCAATAGTTTCTGATTGTCTAGACACAGACTCTTTTAGAACTTCTCACACCACTGTAGAGAGATGTGTTAAAATCAGTGGCCATGGCAGATACTTCTTTAATATCAGCAATTTTATGTCTGAAACCAACTTTGCACTCAGCATCAGAAGGAAATATTAGAAGTATGTTTGTGAACTTTTATTTGGAAAGTTTGTGTTTGCAGGATAAAAAGCAACTGTATTTATTATCATGAGACCTTGAAAATACATTGGAAAAACATTGAAATGTAACATAAAACATAGGTATTATTTGAATATTCTAGAACACTTTATAAACAAGCATATATTACATCAAGGAAATTAATCAAATATTTTGTTCAAAGTATTTGAACAAAAAACTTAACATTTTATCTGCCACAACTGGGTTCAGGTCATGAGATGGCAAAGGAGTGTTGGTGTGAAAAAGGAAGTGTCCCACTACCACATAAATTTCACACAAGTGGCTGTCCCCAAATACTTCAAGCTGTCTTTATTGATTCTTCAAAACAAGTAGGTTTTCCCTACCCTCCAGGATTAACCTCTGGAAAAGACAAATTTTTTCCAACTTTTACATCAAAACAACTTTAAACCCAAAATAGCACTTGGCATTTTGTTAGCTTGGCCAGGCACATCTTGACCTTACAATGTTAAAACATGTTAAACATAGGCATACATTCTCAATAGCAACAAATTATACTTTCAAAACTTAACAAAGCATATTTACAGAAATAGGGAGATTTGTCATAAACTGCTTGCATAGAGTTAACATGTATTTCTCCAACCACAGTCTCCCTTGTCCTACAAAAGGGTCCAGCATGCCTAAGCCTCTCTATAAAAGGCAAACTTTGATAAGGCACTCTTTTTCCATCTTAATGTTTTTCTTTTCCTTTCAAAATTAGGAGGTATAGTTAATGTCTCCTGTGTTTCTTCCTTATTTGTGTCCATAACATTTATGCCTTCCATCCTGTTAGCACTGAATCAGAAAAGATCCCATGATCTGGGATAACAGCTGTTATTTTCATATAAATAGATGAGAAGCATCAGTTACCAATGAATTTTAGGGGAAAATACTAATATTTTTGGTTTTACTTTACCTTATTTATTTTAGATATCCATTTATTTTACAGTGCAAGAGAAAAAGAAAGAATGTTGTTTTGGTTGGATAGACATTTGGGAGGAACTTCAAGGAGCTGGGCAAAGCAAAACCTTTATCTGAATGAATATATTGTATGACAAAAAATTTTAAAAAATTCTATTTTCAATTATAGGTAGAAATTTTATGTCCTAACTACCTGCTCCCCATCCTGGCAGCTGCTTCCCAAGTACTTGACTCTGAGGCTTAATATTATGTATAAATGCTTGGCCCATAGCTCAGGTTTATTACTAACTCGCTCTTACACTTAAATAATAAACCCATAATTCTTATCTATGCTTAGCCACATAGCTTAGTACATTTTCTCAGTAATTCATTCTCATCTTGCTTCCTCTTTGTCTGGCTGGTGACTCCTGACTTTACCCTTCCTCTTCCCAGAATTCTACTAGTCTGTGCACCCTGCCTATGCTTCCTGCATGACTACTGGCCAATCAGCATTTTATCAAAGCAATTTGAGTGACAAATCTTTAAATGTGTACATGAGAATTTTTCCACCACATTCAATTAAAAAGCAAAACAAAACAAATGAAAAACAATAAATCAAAACAAGATTTCTTACTCTAAAATGTGTATTCTATCCAAGTCAATTAATTATAGGTAAATGTGTTGTCCTTTTGTTTGATTGTTGCTAATTTTTAAGCCATGGCTGTCCAAATCAGCACCCATGCTACCAGCAGCTATTAGGCTAAGAGAGCAGAAGCCTGAGAGAATTCTGTTCCCTCAGGTAAAGACTCTTACATAGGTATGAAGGGAATTTAACTAAACCTCTGTCCCTCTAAAGAACTCAACTTTCAAAAGTTAAGGTGGAATTCTGCTCCTGAGAGAGGCTGAACAGCAAGTAACTCACCTTCTCTCCTGTTTGCGTCCTTCAAAATCCCTCATGATTTTCCTCACCCCTTGTCAAAAACCCTTCTCCACCTGGCTCCTCCCTACCACTTCCTGTCAGCTGGTTGCTGACTCAGCCTCTTGACTTCAGGTGAATTTTATTTAATCAAACATATCTCTGCATCATTAAAAAAAATGTTCCAGAGCATAAACAAAAGTAACACACCTTAAAATAACATTCTACATCATAAATGTGAAAATATGTTTGTTGTGGAATATTTGTACACTGTGTGAAGTTATATTGCTGTGATAGATTTGATAAAGAGCAGAACACCCAAGAGCTAGAAAGGAGATCTAGTCAGAGAGAAGAAGTAGGAAGAGTTAATTGAGGCATGGAGGAGACATCAAGGAGATATGTAGTGAGCTGGACATTCAAAATTAAATAAAAATAAAAAAAAGAGTTGCATGGTAATATGTAGATTAATAAAAGAAGGTTAATTTAAGTTATAAGAATATGTGAGACAAGCCTAAGCTAAGACCAAGTTTTTATAATTAATAAGTCTACATGTCATTATTTGGGAGCTGGCTGTTGGGACAGAAAAATGCTTACTACATATATTGATTGTGTTATTAATTATTATTTTGATATAGATACTAAAATCTAATGATAGATAAATAATCTGATAGTATTCAGCAATACATTGTATTAAGTATCTGGATAGACACTTCTGTATTTTTGAAAGATTACAGTTTATCAACAAAAATGTTGGAATGATAACATGGTATTAAAGAATAAGTAATATAGTCTAATAGTATGCAATAGTGATAAATATTTTAATGTAAATATAAGCAGTGCTCTCCATTACCTTGCATATGGACCAGCCTTTCCAGGTGAAGTCTTTTTCACATCTTTTCTTGAGTGCTCTGTTTTCTTTTTTTTTTAATAAATACTTTTTCTTTATTATTATGTGTTTTAAATTTTATACATCAGCCATGGGTTCCCCTGTCCTCCCCGCTCCTGCACCTACCCCCACCTTCCCCTTAGCCCCTCCCCTCCATTCCCATGTCCTCCAGGATCAAGGCAACCCTGGGGATTCATTTAAACCTGGTGGATTCAGTACAGGCAGGTCCTGTCACCTCCTTCCAGACTGAGCAAAGTGTCCATGTGTAAGCCCAAGGTTTCAAACAGCCAGCTCATGCACTAAGGACAGATCCTGGTCCCACAGACTGGATGCCTCCCAAACAGATCAAGCTATTCAATTGTCTCACTTATCCAGAGGGCCTGATCCAGCTGGGGGCTCCACAGCCTTTGGTTGATAATTCATGTGCTTCCATTCATTTGGCTATTTGTCCCTGTGCTTTTTGCAATCTTGGATTCAACAATTCATGCTCTTGCAGACCCTCCTCTTTCTTGACAGTTGGACACCTGGAGCTCCATCTGGGGCCTGGCTGAGGATCTCTGCATCCACTTCCATCAGTTATTGGATGAGAGTTCCAGCATGACAGTTAGGGTGTTTGGCCATCTGATCACCAGACTAGGTCAGATCAGGCTTTCTCTCAACCATTGCCAGCACACTACAGAGGATATATCATTGTGGATTTCTGGGGACCTCTCGAGCACTCTGCCTATTCCTGTTCTCATGTGGTCTTCATTATCATGGTCTGTTATTCCTCATTCTCCCTTTCTGTTCTTGATCCAACTGGGATCTCCTGATCCCCTAAGCTCACTAGATGCAGAAAAGGCATTTGACAAAATCCAACACCCCTTCATGATACAGGTCTTGGAGTGATCAGTAATACAGGGAACATACCTAAACATAATAAAGGCAATCTACAGCAAGCCAACAGCCAACATCAAATTAAATGGAGATAAACTCAAAGCAATACCACTAAAATCAGGAACAAGGAAAGGCTGTCCATTCTCCCCCTACTTATTCAATATAGTACTTGAAGTTCTAGCCAGAGCTATAAGACAACATAAAGAGATTAAGGGGATACAAATTGGAAAGGAAGAAGGCAAGCTCTGTTTTCTTAAAGCAAGTGGTTTTGAGTCAAGAGAGTTACAAATGACTTCTCATTTTTATATCCTTCTGAGGGCTACAGAGACTGTGCCCTACCAAGATGGGGAGGCTGGTCCTTCAGCAAACATCAGAGCCTGCTTTAATTGACTGAGCATGTTGAGTGCTTTGCTGTAATTACACCCCTTGCAGAAGTTTGAATCACAGGTGACTTCAAGCTCTCTCTGCTTTCTCTAAGTGCTTCTCAGTAAGAGCAGACATGCTATTGTAGAACTGGAGTGAAAAATATCCTTTCTCTTTCTTAATGTAGTAACCCATGAGCATTTTTCAGGTAAGAGATTCTATAGCACACTTTCTCGCCATGTTATTCCCAACATCAGGCTGACTGCCCTAAAGATCTCCAGGGTTTTCCCTAAGTCACCTGTCAAGACATCTAATGACAATCAGCTAGTGCCCAAAGTCAATCCTCAGTATCAAATCCCCCTTTTTTTAATTTTTGGGATTATAATTATATTTCTCTTCTACCTTTCCTTCCATTCACACCTTTCCCATATACCACTCTTCACTCTCCTTCAAATTCATGAACTTTTTTTTCTTTCTTATAGTATATGTAATTATGTGTATATACATGCATACTGCCACATATAATCTATTCAGTATATGTAATATTTATGTGTGTGTGTTTTCGGGGTTGACCATTTAGTACTGAAAAAAAAATCAGTGTTTACATGTAACACTAAAACAATATTTCCTTTAAAATAAAGTCTTATTGCTTCAATACAGATATAAATATATTTATGACTTATGTTAATTTATATTTTAGTATCTTTCCTAAAATTTAAGCAATTTTTAAGTTAATAAGTTGTGATACAAATTTAAAAATGTCTATACCCTTCAATGCATCTAATTACTAAATTAGACAGAAAAAAATATAAATTATGGATTTCTTATATAAAACTCTCCTCAGGAAAATATCAATAAAATATCAGAAAGATTGCTGTTAAGGTAGGTCAAAATGTAGGTATGAAAACAATCATAATATTTAAATTTAAAAACAAAATAAGTACATGAAGTGAAATAAAATGAAAAAATAAAATAGCATCAAGATTGTAATTTAACAAATTGAATTTCTAATTTTTATAATGGAATCTTTGATTGATTCAGCTGAAAAATTCCCCTGACAATATTTGATACAAACACATAAAATTAATTATCAATATTTATCTGTCAAAATGGGGGTTCACATGATAGATTATAAATACACACACACACACACATATATATACATATATATGAATACATGTATACACACATAGATATACATATATACAAATATGCAATCATTTTATTGTTTGATTTGTTTTTTTATCTATAACTCCACACATATACTAGACTGGTTTTACTCTCTGTACAGCTGAGAACAATCTCAAACTTATAATCCTCCTGTTTCTACATTCCAATAGCTGTTATAATTGTGTACCACATGGCCAGGTTATGTGATACAGGCAATCAAACTCAAGGCTTCCTACATTTTAGGACAGCACTCTTCAAACTGGACTACGTCCCCAAACTCTAGAAATTTCTAATGCTAAGACATAGATACCATTACATTAAAATTATATAAAAAATTATTATTTTCTTAGTCAGGAAGTATACATCTACTATAGAATGACTTGGGATGGAAAAATTGCTGAATTGGCTATGTGTAACTCATCACATGGACATGCATTGTGGAATGAAACAGTTACAATATGTCTTCTTTTCTACTCTAAGCAGAGCTAGAATTGCAGGCATGCAAAAAGAGACAGAATAGTAACAATATTAGTTTAATCAATTAAACTTATTTCAAATCTCAACAGACCTCAAAGTTGGGAAACACTGCTCATAAGCCATAAATATTTATATTTTGCTTAAAATTCTATTTAATTGTATATTTACATTATTGGTTAATAATTGTGCTTATAATCGGTGACTCTATTTAGAGACAAACTTTATAAGCTTTTATTAATACTATAATTGAAAATAAATTTATCTAACATATGAGCTATGTTTATAAACATTAAAATTAAACAGCTGAAAATATTACAGTTGCAACAGAATTTAATGTTCTATATATTTTGGGTTAAATTGAATATAATTTTATGTTGCATCTAACAATTCAGTGCTGGACCAATCAATTTGCTTCTGTAATTCCTGGGAAATATGAAAAAGAAAATGCTAATCCAACATAAATATAATACTATATAGGTAATGCATAGAAAGAAGTAATCAAATAAGGACAACCTATAAATACCTTAGAAAAAATAATGGAAAACTGTCAAAAAGTTGTTTTGAATAAAAAACAAATTACAAAATTTGATGGTAAAAATCTCATTAACTAGGTCTGATATTAAGTACCAAAGAAAGTAATCAAAATGTTCAATTATCTTTTTGTAGCTTTGTAATGATTATATCAAAAGCTTTGCATAATATATATGATATTCTCAATATATTTTGTTCATTTGAAACATTTTATAGAATACTTTAATCACTAGGGCTCATCTTAATAAGCTACAGTAGGAAGCCAGATATCATTGTCTAGGAAAAAATCCAACTAGTTTACTTGAGAAAAAGTAGATTGTACAAATATATTGATAGACTACATTAGTAATAAAAAACTCTCTGGGAACATATTATTCAAATATGAATTATAAACTTTCTCATTAAATTTAAGTAACAAGAAAACAAATAATGAAATTTATTCTTTTAAATTTAGTCATGAATTTATTGAGGAAACAAATATTGTACTGCACATTATAAATTGTCCTTGTAATTTTTGCATCTTTTGACATCCAAACTAGGTTTGAAAGATTTTTCTAAATTTAATGATATAATATTTAATGGGTATCTTTTTGTGTCACAATATTTCAACTAATTGTTTGTATACTGAAATTGTCATGTTACTTATATAATATGAGGAAACAAAGTCCAGTGATTGAAAACTCTGGATACTAAAGTAAGTTTATTGAGAAGAAAATATCTCAGTGTTTTTGAATAAGATGCATGACTCCTCAAGTATCAAAATAGTGTATAAAATTGTGGATGTATTTGACAATAAGTTCATAGGAGTACTTCATACAGAACAGTTGTTCTGTAAGTAGCCAATGGATTGAGAATGGCTGCTAAATATATATACACTTCATTAATGATAAAATAATAAAAATAACAACTATTAAAAATTATAAAGATGAAAGTCATTTGTTTGGATTTATCAGGAACAATTTTAAATGCAATTGATAAAATTATACACTACATAAATGTTTAAAATGCATGTATTTATGTATACATGTGCAGATCTATTTCTTCTGAATCCTTTTCCCTGTTTCTTCCAATATTGCATAATGTAGATATCTGAATTTTCTGTTGAACTTCAGCTTGTGAATTAAGCTTGTGGCAGATAACAATACCCATATTTTTTTATTATTCTTGAGGTTATAATATAAATACAACATTTTCTCCCTCTCTTTTTCCCACCAAACCTTCCAATACACAATTTCTTGCGCTCTTTTAATTTATAACCTCTTTTTATTGTTATTACATGCATATACATATTAACATGTATATAATTGTATGACAGTAGCATACAAAAATGTCAAAGAGGTGAATCATTTCTCAAGGACATTAGGCAATATTAATTGCATAATTTTATAAGGGATACCATAAAGATTTAAGATTATAAATGCTTCTCTTCATGATTTTCTACCTATGCAGTCAGTTAATGTTCATTGAAATGTAAACAGTTTTGAGAGAAGTATTTTTACTTCAGGAAATTTATACTTTTATTATGTTAAATGATAAGAATTTGTAATTAAACAATTATTTCATAGTTAAAATCAATGTATACTAAACATACTTTGCTCATGGTGTGGATCTCAAGTTAAACCTAACATTTGTTGGCTGTTTACAATTTCTGTGCCACTCTAGCATATCTTGCCTGCCAGACAGATTTTTAGGTCCAGAGTTTTGGAGCTCATGCTCTACACTGCCTGTATGGCCATAAACATGAAATTGTAGACTGGATAGACCAGAGACTTATGGTAGAAACAAACACAATTGGCCTAAAAAATTTCAACAAACAAACACAGTGGAATGATTCCTAATGATATCCTGCTATACTCCTAGACTGGTGCCTTGTCCAGTCATCATCAGAGAGGCTTACTCCTGCAGATGAGGGCAGGTGCAAAGACCCAGTGCCAGACATTATACAGAGTACAGGGTCTATATCAGAGCTCACCATCTGGTCCCTCCCCTCAAAGACTGGGAACCCCATGAAAGAGGGGGAGAGAAGACTGTAGGAGTCAGAGGGGATGGAAGACACAGAACGCCCCACTGAATAAACTAAGCTGGGCTCATATGGCCTCACAAGACTGAAACAGCAAGCACAGGGCCTGCATAAATCTGCAACAGGTCCTCTGTTTGTATGTTATAACTGTTAGCTTGGTGTTGCTGAGGGACTCCTAGCTGAGCTATTAAGTGTATCTCTGACTCCTTTGCCTGACCTTGGAACTCTTTTCCTCCGATTGAGTTGCCTTGCGCAGCCTTGATATGCAGGTTTTTGTCTTGTATTATATCTTGTTTTATCCTGTTTGACTGTTGTCTCCTGGAAGCCTTCTCCTTTTTGAAGGGAGATGGAGAGAGAGTAGATTTGGGTATAAGGGAGAGCTGGGAGGAGTGGAAGGAGGAAAAATGGTAGTTGTGATGTATTGTATTAGGGAAAATCTATTTTCAATAAAAATTAAATAAGTATGTAAATAAATAAATAAACCAACGAATATTTAAATAAGTAATACTCAAGTTTAGGTAAGAATTGTGTGGATAAACTTTATGAAATCTGGATAAATGTAAAAAGGACCTGAAAACAAACTTGAACGAGGCAGCCATTTGATAAACTGTGTACTAGTTGACTTTCTCCACGTTGTGACGAAAGACAGACTTAAAACTCTTAAGCAAAGGGAAACATGGGAGAAATTATAGACCAGTTATAACTTTCAGAGGCCAAGGTACCTACCTTATTCAAGTAGGCCTCACTTTCTGAAGCTCCAAGGTAGGACCAGTGTGGACCAAGGGTTCAATGTATGTGTCTACAAGGACAATTCAGACTCAAACCATAGTTAAATATGACATTTAAAAAAATAGAAAGAAAAGATACTTCTTAAATTCATTTCTAAAGTAGTTCAATTAGAGTTTTTTAAACAGTAACTTTATGTAGAAATTGTATAAGTGTTTGTAAAGAATGAAATAAACAACATAGCCTGGTGGTGGTGGCTCATGCCTTTAATGCCATCACTAGGGAGGCATAGGCAGGTCTGTGAGTTTAAAACCAGCCTGGGTTACAGAGTGAGTTCCAGGAAGGGCTCCAAAGCTACAAAGAGAAATCCTGTCTCAAAAAAAAAGAGGACTACTGGGGCAGTCTATTTTTATATCCATATACCAGACTAATAAAATGAGGCTCTTTCTGGTGCCTATGACATGACCAGCCGTGGAATTTTGGTGCAGTTAGCAGGAAAATCTATGAACATTTTCCATCCTGTGGAATTAAATTAATTGACTCTTAAAGTTTTTAATTATTTCCATAATAATTTTGCAACTATTGCAGTAGTGGTTACATGTCAGTATCTTGCCAAGCCAGTTGCTATTATAGTTCAAAGGGTACATAGCTTAATAAGAGTTTTGATGATTTTTCTCCTCTCATAGCATATAAAGAACTTTCTAATACTATGAAAGATAGCAGGTGCAGATGAAGTTTTAAGATAGATACCAGTTAGATTTCTCCATTTCCTATGATTCATGCATGCCTTCATATTGCAGGAAATTATGTTTAATACAGAGATCCAAAAGGAGTATACCTATAAAAATAAGAGATAATGGAGAGCTCATCTCTAAGTGGGACATCTATATAACATCTATGCAAAAGCTTAGAGATCATTATAAAAGAGGGGACATAAAGAATGCAAAGTCATAGGAAAGAGATAACTATAATGAAACAGTATTTGGTAGAGATAATATCACAGTGAAACATGTGAACTCATACTAACTCAGACGGTATGCACAAGATCAAGCCAGCCAAAATTCATGCATGGTTGGAAGATATTCTCATAAAATCCAAATCGCTTCTGATGAACCATTGGTAATTGATACCTGCTAGGCTAGAGGATCTGTTTTCTTTAGAAACATGGCCCTAAGAATGTACCTGTGCTCCAGGAGAGATTCTACACAAATGCACACAAAGGGAGCTCTAATAAGGTTCAGTGGGCATTAAAGAAGAAAGAGAAAATATGAAATTGTTAGGGAAAACACTTGTGAGGGATACAGGCAGAATTAGATGGAGATGATAGGGTGTATTTGGTCCAGACAAGTTAAAATTCACATATGAATATAAAATGAATATTTTTTAGAGCATATGAAGATAAGAGGTTAACTTGGCTGAGGTAAAAACAAAATTGAGGGGAAAACATGGAAATATTTATATAGATATTTTTATTAAATTCATGAATATGAAATAAGTTTTTAAATAATTGATCATAGTATTAATCCCAAAATTTATCCATTAAGGATTGCTATGAAGGATAATAAAGTAACTTTGGAAAATGTCAGAAGTCAAATACAGTAAAATAGAGTCATCAAATGGAAAATAGAAGATTTTAATATTCTTGTAGGAAACTTAATATAAGAGAATTAAGTTTAAAGTATGTTTAAATTTTATTTATTTCATCAGTTCATGTCCAGACTGTCTTCAAACTCACAGGGACTCTCCTCTACTGCCTCTGCTCCCAAGTGCTGAGGTTGCCAGTAAAGGCACTGTGCTCAGCCTGTTTCATCTCATTAAATATCATTATTTGTTGTACATCATACTTTTGGTTTTTTCCTACCACATTATAACAATCAATATCTATAAGATCCGATGTTTTAACTTCTTTAATGAGTTGATGAGCAAATCAGAGCCTACTGCTTTATTATGTCAGGAAAAATACATGTGAGAAATCTTTTTAAATCTTCCTGTGGATCATTCAGAATTTCACTTCCAATCAAGCAAACTGATATTCTGGCTGGTCCACTGACTATTTTAAAAATTAAATTTTAGCTGGGGATTTACCTCAGTGGTAGAGCGCTTGCCTAGCAAGCACAAGGCCCTGGGTTCGGTCCTCAGCTCTGGAAAAAAAAATTAAATTTTAAACAGTCAATAGAGTTTTTAAAAGGATTTGTATTAATCCTTGTACAACCAAGAAGACATTAAATTAGGTCTGAGTAAGCAGGTGTATTCTCTGTTCTTTATATAAAATACTACTCTAAGTATATCCAGCATTAAAATGCAATTTACTATCAACTGCAGAGTGGTATGATGGTCAAAAGTTACTCAAAAATAAGGTTTTGAATTAAGATTAATTGTAAATTATATGTTCATGAGAGGCACTAAAATATCTGAATTTAAAGCATGTAATTATTTAGAAAACTGTCTTGATAAAGAGCATAAACTTGTATATGTGACACTCTCTTTGATGTTCAATAAATAAATTAGAGCCCATTGTTACGACACTGAGGAATCCGACAGCATGCAGGCAGACAATATGTACATACAATAAGTGGATCATAGATAGACCAGAAACCACAAAATACATCCATACAGAAGATGAAAGGAAAGAGGTGGAGAATCCACACTTGGACTCATTCCATATTGAAATAATATGAAGGGCAAGCTTCCTTTCCTTAATGTGACAAAAATGCACTTTTAGTGCTTTTAAAGTTTTCTTAAATGTGTTGGCAAAATCTTCACTGGTTCTCTCTCTCTCTCTCTCTTTCTCTCTCTCTCTCTCTCTCTCTCTCTCTCTATATATATATATATATATATATATATATAGAAAATTTAACTAGTATGGGTTCATCTGGTGCCCCTGTAGGAAGTGTATGAGAAACATGTGAAGAAATATAAGGAATATTTAATGCACTAGTGAGGAAGTTTTGCACCCTCAGCATGAGGGAAGAATTGCCTGAACTCAGTAGTCTGTTGGGAAGATCATAGGAGGAAATTTGAAATTTGGAGTCTGGGAATTTCCCCCAAAACTCCCACCTCATCTGCCTGTGGTGGGAAGAGGTCCTGGGAAAAGGGATATCAGTATGTCTCAGATCAGCTGACCCAAGTTGGGCATCATAAGTGCAGAGGTGCCATGTACTGTCAGCTCCCACCAAGCATGAACTCCTTCATTCCTTTTATTTTTGTTCTTTTATCAAGTCCACTTTCATCTCTCCTTGACTTCTACTGCAAAGAGTGATGTGCCCTTCTCTGAGGTTCGTGCTACAGTACACTTTTCTCTTTGCTTTCTCTGTCTGCTTTCAAAGTTGGAAGTCTTTGTCTCTTTAAACTCACAGGCATGCACAGCAATGAAGAAGTTAAAAGAAATTATAACTAAGAATTCATTAGAACAAGTCTGTAAACATTCAGCTCTGTACCCACCATGTAAGTGCAATTCCTGGAGACACTCTTTTACTCACATTCTTTTCACCAGATAATTCAGCAACCAAGCAACCTGCTGTTTCAGCAACAAGCAGGCCTATGCCACACCAACCCAAAAGCTGCTTGGCCAGTCCAACCACAGCTAAAGACTTTGCTTTTACCATAAATCATACTTGCTTTGCCATAACTGTAGATACAAAAGATGGACATGACACTTTTTGGATAATGCAATTTTTAATCCATATAAAGCAAATCTGATGAAGAACTGAGTATCTTATGAAAAGACTGAGCTGCTAACCACTTGGGTTACTTCATTAGCTTCTAGGAATGTAAGTACTGACAATAAAGAAGTCTTCATTCTGTGTTTGCAACTCCTTTTCATACTGCTGATATGAAATAAAACACATGAAAAATATGGACACTATTTTTTTTCCTAAAAGCCCTATGGACTTGAAATGTTCCCAGTGTAAAAAATCAAAACAATACAAAACAAAACATACAACACAAAATCATCCCATGCATTCTCCTAGAGGTGGAAGGCTTCCTCCTGGGATGAATAAACTTCCAGACAGGTTTAGGTTAAAACAAAACAAAATAACAACAGCAACAAAAACCCCCACAAGAAACAAAACAAAATCAAAACAAACTACTACAACTATCACATCCTTGTTACTAATTAAAGATGATTTTATCATCTCTACAGAGCCTCATGACACTAAAGTTTGCTTTTGTAGGAATTACTCTCAATAAACAAGCACCAGTGTCTGATATCACTGCAAGGAAAATAAAAAGACACTTGTGTAAAAAAACGGTGGAAGGTCATGAAAAGGAATGACTTTTAGTGAAGAAGTATTTACATATGAGGATTAAACAATTGCATGTTCAGCGACCACAGCATAAAACCAGATACACTGTCCCTGATAGAAGAGAAATAGTAACAGACTTCAACTCATTGCCACAGGGCACAACTTTCTGAGCAGAACACAGGTAGTACATGCACTGAGACTACCAATTAATAGATGGGACCTCATTAAACCAAAAAGCTTTTGTAAGGCAAAGGACACAATCAATTGGAAAAAGTGGCAGCGTACAGAATGGGAATTTTTTTTTAAACCAATTCCTATTCAATAGAAGACTAGTATCCTATCTGTATCTGTATCTATATCTATATCTATATATAAAGAATTCAAGAAACTAGATATCAAAAAAATACAATTAAAAATGGGATACAGATTGAAACAGAGCATTCTCAATAGTGAAATCACAAATGGCTAAGAAACACTTAAAGAAACGTTCAACATCATTATGTAATGGCTTCTATTACAAAGATATAGAAAAAGGAAATGTTCAGAGCCCCAACCCTAGACAACTAAAGACTACCAGGTTTAAATCCTATAGTTTCCCCTTTCTTGCTATTGGCTGTTCGGGTCTTTATTAGACCATCAAGTGTTTTAGAGAGACAATGTAACATAGCTTCACAGAATTAAACAAATGCAACTCATCTTTGCATCATTAAACAAATGTTACACAGCATAAACAAATGTAGCATATCTTAAAACAATATTCTACAACATTTGTCTCTTTATCATAAATATATCATATAAGCATATATGTAGACTTGTAGAGATTAGAGCAATCACAGTATAATAGATGACATTATATTTTAAACCTGGAAACATATAGAGCTGTTTTTCCTTTAAAGCCTATTCTTCCTATTGTTACTGACCTACAAAGTTTCAACTTGTGAAGTTAGTTTAGTCATTTTTTAAAAATATTTATTTTGTAATTTCAAACTTGAGTAATGGATTTGGATCATTTATACCTCTCCTTTTGCCTTTTCTAACTTCCCCCTGCCCCTGTTAATTCCAAACACTGTTTCACACATATGACTTCTTTGAGCAGGACTACATAGATTTAAAAGGGGATATGTGACATGTATCACACACTCTATCACTTAGCAGGCAGGATCTCTTTGTTTTCAATGCCATACTAGCAAACAGAGCCAAGCGTGGTGACACATGCCTTTAAACTCAATACCAACCCTAGAGACATGGAGACCTGTACAAACAGGAAGTGACAGAGCTGGCCAGGAAGAGGAAGTGATGCAGCTAGATAGAGAGCAAATCAGATGGCAGAGCAGCAAGGCATATAAGGCTGGGTAGAGAGCAAGTCGCTCTCTTTGGGAACTGCAGAGTTGGAGAGGTAAGGATGGCTTTCCCTATATCCCTGATCTCTCTAAGGCTTTCACCCCTATGTTTGGCTCCGTGTTTATTTATTTAATAAGACCATTTAAAAATTCATCTACAAACCTCAGATTTGTTCTATGCATTTATTAATAAGTCTACTTAATCTTTTATGTGTCTTGTCAATGATCAGATCAATTGACATTGCAGATAAACGTATTATTTTTATTGACTTATTATAAATATTAATACATTCTAGTACATTAAGAGATTTCTCATAATTGCTGAAAAGCAAGGTTATTAGGCCAGTATATTGTATCTTTGAATTTATGTGTACTGTATGTTTTTGACATACATATGTATTGTATAACTTTGACTAATAATTCTATTATCTCATTTTTTTAAAAGTGGAAATTTTCATAACTGTAATTTGTCAAAACAATACTTTTTCTATGATTTATAACAATGTAAAATATTTTATCTCAAGATATATATATATATATATATATATATATATATATATTTCTTTGAAAAATGAATCAGTTACATCTTTATATGCTATGACTCTTTTAAATGAAAAGTCTGTCATTTCCTTGAATACATACAGAAACCTTGGGACCAATTTCATCATTTTAGTCATTTTGAATGAGAAAATATTGATATAGGAAGTTTCTGTTATTTTTTTAATTACTCAGTAATTCACCTGAAAAATAAAACTATTTGAATTTATTTCAAATTATTTTTTTTTTTGTTCTAGTGACATTGTGCCTCAAAAATAAATTACTCTAACAGCAGGGTACTTACAAAGACAAATACTAAAATGCATATATAAATATACATGTATATATGTATGTGTGAGATAAATGTATGTTTACAAATATATCTGTACTCAAACATATGTACATGTATGCATCTTGCATGAATATGCATTTTTGCCTATATACAGATTCAAGACCTATATGTTTATTCATATAAAACTGTACAAAATTCATTCTCTTGAAATGTGCTTTCAAAAATATTTCTTAGAATAACTGTATAATAGTGAGAAGCACAGGTTTAAAAATGTCTGTCCATGATACAGGCTTAATGAATATTAGTCAAGTAATACTAATTAACACATCTAATTTTCTGAACTTGTTTTGCCACATCTAATATTAGGGAGGGATAGCTATATTATTTAGGCTGTAATGCTGTATATGATGTTTTTTATATCATAATTGAATGGACCCTAATACATGTGCTCTAAAATGTTGTTACTATTGTATTTTTCCACTCTCCATGGTAATATCTCCTTTATTGCAGACACATTTTTCTCAGCTTTTGTTTAATATTTTTATTCATTTATTGCACATTCACAAAATACATGACAGGGACTAAGAAATCCCTTGCCAGATTTAGATATGTTACATTATGTCTGCAGCATCATTTTAACTCTGTGATATAAATTACATTTAAAGTGTTTCAAAGCAATTTTAAATATTGTAAGCTTCTGATTAACATGTAAGAAAAATGCATCACCAATACTCATTTTTATATTAAAATTTATAATAATTTAAATTATATTAATTTTTCTTTAAAGAGCATTTTATTTATTAAAAAATTAAATTAAAGCTGGGCAGTGGTGGCTCACACCTTTAATCCCAGCACCAGGGAGGCAGAGCCAGGTAAACCTCTGTAAGTTCAAGGCCAGCCTGGGCTCAGAGTGAGTTCCAGGAAAGGTGCAAAGCTACACAGAGAAACCCTGCCTTGAAAAACATAAATAAACAAATAAATAAATAAATATGCATATGTATATATACAAATATATGTGGGGTATGTGTGTGGGTGTGTGTGTGTGTGTATGTGGGGTTTTTGTGTGTGTGTGTGTTTATATTTATGATAAAAAAATATATTTACTAGGTATTGAGAGAAAAAAATTACATTTATACCAGTATGTTTATTTTGTGAAGAAGTTGAAATTGGAATCTTTTCATTGCAGTGTATTATCTGATAACACCTACAACGAACAAACTATTCTATGAGGCTGAGACAGCTATATCCCCACAGTTCTAGAAGCTTGAGATCCAATTTTGATGCTGTGTTTTGGTGGTGGTTGTTGTGGTTGTTGGTTGTTGGTGGTGGTGGTGGTGGTGGTGGTCCCTCATCCCTAGGCACAGCCTTGGCTTGCCCTTTGCCATCTTCTAATTCTTCCCCACTGCTCCGCTGTATACTCTTGGGTTAGCATGTGTCTTTTTGTCCTAATTGCCTTTGACGAGGACACCGGGAAGGACTAAGGGTTTGGACCAGGATCAATTTTAAATAAAGACCTAATTTTAACTTCCTTATTTTCTAAGAATCCTTATTTCCAAATTTAGCCACACTCTAAAGTACCAAGGCATACTTCAGCATGAGAAACTTAGGGACTTTGGTGGGATAAGAGGGTACAAATCCTTGTTCCTATTCTCAAAACAGAAACAACTTATTAAGTTAACTTTAGAGATTTTATAAACATTGACTTATCTTTATGAAAAAAGGAAACTGCTATTTAATTTTTGCAATTGTAGAATAATTTCTTTTCTTGTGTATATGGGTGTTGGTTGGTCATACATGTACCTCTATGAAAAGAGAACATTCCACGCATGAAATATCTCAATGTGTGTGTTATTGTGTCACTAAAGGGGATTGCTTTTACATGGTTTACAAGATACTCTATGTTTAAACTGAGGTCGAAAAAGAACTGCTACTAGGCTCTATATATTGCTTCCATCTTAAAACTGTTTCACACCTTGAAAATCCTATGATGTTGTCTCTACCTTTTAGAACAGAGTACACTCAGCATGTAGAGCATGTTTCGTTCCTAAATCAGCAGTTACATTGTTCTGTTGATGATAAAATATTTTAGAACAGAGAACACTCAGCATGTAGAGCATGTTTGGTTCCTAAATCAGCAGTTACATTGTTCTATTGATGATAAAATAGTGGTGATGCCATACATTTGAAAGAAGAGAGGACTGTTTTCACATTGAGGTGAAGAGAATCTGGACATAAAAAGCAATAATACTGAGAACTGAAGATTCTGAGGTAAGAGAAAGCTCCTCCACCAATTTGATAAATTATAAAAGAACAAACCATAAACATGGTGATGCTCAGGAATCCCGATATTTGTCTTGGATCTTTGGGCCCTGTGAACAATCACTTTTGCTATCAAGGGAAGTTGCTTTTTTTAATTGTAGTTTGCTTATTTCTTATGCCTTCAGGAAAGTCATAATGGATTCCATTCGAGTACTTGCTAAGATTTTTATACTTCTATTTGCTTTGTTCATGGGCTGTGTTCTCATGAAATGAACTGGATTTGTGTCTACTTTTGATGAAATTTAGTGTTGAGCAGAAGAATCTAATATGCATTTCTATGTTTTCTATGGCATATGTATGCTGACTCAGTGGCTTTGAAATGAAATGGAGTGAAATCTTCAGAAAATATAACAATCATGCATGATGATAGGTGTTAATATTTTGTCACTGACATCAGAAATGTTCCAGAAGGAAATACTTTAAAATAAAATACTAAGTGAGATATGTCTCACCGTATTGTAATTTGAAAATGATTTTGTATGAAAATCATTAAATCAAGAGTAGTCTATGTTGTATTAGTTAAACATTATATATATATATATATATATATATATATATATATATATATATGTGTGTGTGTGTGTGTATATTTATATATGTATACATATATAATTTTAGTAAATATAACATATTTAAGTGCCTTAGCTCATATGCAACAGTGACCATTTAAAGGATTTAAACAGTTGTTACAATGCTATTCATGACAAAATATTTATAACCAACCCACATATGTAAATGGACTACTGCTCACTCAAATTATATTGTCAAATGCATTACAGATAACCAGATAATACAGATATTCCTTAATTATGACAAAACTCCTAGTTTTGTACTTTCCTTTCTCATGTACACCATTATATTTCTAATATCATGAGACAATAACCTATAACAATTCTGGCCTTTGTGCTTTTGTAGTTTACAGAAAAGTGATTCAATTTATTCTCACAAAAAGTTAGATTTTAGTCATAGTTCTAAGAAAAAATATAAAAACATTAAACACCTGTTCAAAGAATTGCTCTGATAGTGTCATTGATTTCCAAATGCTTATGATGTCATATTGACCTACTGTCAGAAATGTATCTGTAATAACTGCGAGCTGTTTCTTTATTTCACCTTTGTAAATACTGACTCAATCCCTTAAAAAAATCCAGTGTTTTATGCCTCTATGTGTTAGAAGTTCTATTAGTAAAAAAATAGCAGTTCAGCCATTTTCCCTGCAGGTCTTTGGGTACCGCTGCTTCATGAGATTTTCTCCAAAGTAACCTTTCAAAGCCAGCCATAACAGCTCTTATTCTAGATCATACTGGCATCTGACCTTTGTAAACTTATACACAACAGAAAACAAGAAAAAGAAGATGCTAAGGGAGACACAGTTATCTGTTTCCAGAGGCAGCTATCCCCACAAGCTACGGAGATATCATGACCTATAAAGTTCAGAGCTGAGTTGGTTCTTCCTAAAAATTACCCAAAGCTATTATGATTCCCTCCCATCACTAAAAATGTCATAGCCAAGATAACTGCTCCAGTTAGAGAAGGTACAAGATTTAACAGGGAGCTGCTGTGTGATCAGTGGGTTTGATTTGATTACTGCCATTCAAGCTGCTAATGCACCAGGTGATATAAGGTCGCATTCTCTCTGAACTATGTCACTAACCTAAAATTCCTTATAAGGGATTCTATACTCATAAATTTACTTGACATATATTATTTTTATTTCAGTTAAACATGGCTGAGATGGCCAATGTGCATTCTAGTTATATAATAATAAGTGTTAATGACAGCATTATCAGATAATAACTGAGCTTCTTTAATGGGACTCATTATGTTCCACAGTCCCTTGTGGAATATTAGGAAGAATGACCTTGGACATTCCAGTTTAGAGCTTTAACATATAAACTGTGAAGATATATTCAGAGAGCCAGGAAGGCATGTTTCTGAAACTTCTCCATGCATAATTCTCTCAAATCATAGCATCTGCAGTAGGTTTGTAAAATTCACCAGGTACCTTTGAGTTATCAATTTGATAAGCAACATAGAACATTTAACTGTAATGGACCTGTTGTTATATTTTGGTAGAAGTATATAAGCATTTGTACTGGATAGTTTTATGTCAATTGATACAAGATAAATTCATCTGAAAGGAGAGAACCTCAATTGAGAAAATGTCTAAATAAAAATTGGGGTGTAGCCAGAGCTGTAGGGCATTTTCAAAATTAGTGATTAATGGGCAATGATGGTGCTGGGTTCTGTAAGAAAGCAGGCTGAACAAGCCATGAGGAACAAGCAAGTAAGAAGCAGCCCTCTGTGGCCTCTGCATTAGTTCCTTCTTCCAGGATTTATTCTTTGCTTGAGTTCCTGACCACACTGCTTTTGATAATAAGCTGTTATATAGCAGCGTGAGTGAAATAGATTCTTTCTTCCCTAAGTCTCTTTGGTCATGGTGTTTCATCACATCCACTGTAACCTTAAGGCAACATTTCCATCCAAAGCATGAGCATGTTCACAATATTTAGAAGTAATACACTTTTCTCGAGGACCTGCCCCGGTAAGATGGTGTTGTGCTTCACTGGTGATCAATACTCAGGACAGACTGCTATGTTATCACTCAGATTCCGTTTCTATTATTGACTCATTCATGTATTTTCTTAGAGGTGTGTATGAGTCTGCATAATATGTATCAGGCAAATTACTAAAGGTTATATATTAGATTGAACTAAATCTTTAAAGTTGTACTTATAAGTAATGATGTGGCTTATTAAAATAGTCTATAATTTTAAAGAAGACTGAAATATAATCTACTCATTACTTTCTTATCTGAGCAATTGTGAAAACTAAAATATTGCTATGAAAACAGAATAGTATATGATGGGAGGAAATATTCATTGTCACAAAGACAATGGGAAGTGAGTCTGCACAGATGCCATAGAGACATCATTTGTCACCATAGATTTAACAATTTATAAGAACTTACTAATATTTAAATATTAGTGTTTAGATTTTTCACTTTACCTAGGAATTGAGTGAGTCAGAGTGCCTAAAGGGTGATTTAATTTCAGTCAATAATATTCATTGGCTCAAAAGCTTCCATTCCACTGAGTAACGTCTCCATGAATTTTTTATTCACAGTAGGTTATCCAGGCTTAGTTGGGATTCTTTTAAATGAACTCCAACTATAAATTGCATCTCACTAGGTATTTGGCAACAACAAGTAAAAGTACATGACAGAGACAATTGGTATCAAGAATGTTTTGTAGGAAGAATTGGGATGAATTTGAGCTCTGGCTAGAGATGCCTTAGAATACTGAAAGCAGAGCTTAATCTGCCCATCTGGTAGGAAGATGAAGGCCCAGTGACAGAAAGACAGACTCTGAAGGCCTCTATAATGAGGCTCCAAATGGAAATAAGGAAAATATCAGGATATGGGATAAATATAATTCATGTTACATTCTAGTAAATAATCAGACCTCATTCTGTTCTGGTCCTGAGAAACTGAGTGCAAAGCTAATGAACTAAGTTGTTTGGTAGAGGGAATGTTAGCATATAAAGCACAACTGAGCTGTGTCATGGTTACTGTTCAAAATACTTATTGACTTTACACTGACATAACACATAAAAGAAAGGATGTATTTAAAAATTATTCTATTTGCATAGGAAAGGATGCTGAACAACTTTAAATTTAAGGACAAGGCTAATACAGAGAAGCATCTCAATTCTAAAAAAGACAGAAAAATTAAACACATACTTTTCACTTGGCCTTGGGACAAGAGGAATGGTATAATGAAAATAGGAACCCACCAGCAAAGGCTCCAAGGTATAAATATTCAGATTAGTTTGAAAGGAAAGTACCTGAACACACACTGCAACCACTGCAATTGCCATCATGGGAATTCTTTCTCTAGCTTCAGCTGAAAAGGCCTTCAGATCCCTGTGCAACTATTATAAATTGAGGCCACACCATACATAAACCAAGCAATAGAACTTGATATCATTAGACATATGGCACTCTTTTTATAATTATTAAAAGTATCAATTTAATTACTTTCCCACTCCATTCCTGTTCCAGCTTGACCATCCTATCCCCTTACGTTCTCATCCCCCATCCACTACCCTCCATTGCCCACCCCTCACTCCCAGTTCCCTCATGGAGATCTCATCTATTTCTCCTTCCCAGGGTGATCCATGCATCCATCTTTAGGTCTTCCTTGTTAGCTAGCTTCTCTGGAGATGGAGGGAAATATCTTGGGGTTAGAGAGAAACCCAGTGCTAGGGAAGTTTCCAGGAATCCCCAAGGATGACCCCAGCCTGGACTACTAGCAATAGTGGAGAGGGTGCCTGAACTGAACTGGCTTGTCCCAGTGATCAATCAGATCAGTGAATACCCTGTCATCACAGAGCTTTTCTCCAATGACTGATGGAGGCAGATGCAGATATCCACAGCCAAACACCAGGCAGAGCTCCAAGAGTCCAGTCAGAGAGAGAGAGAGGAGGGATTCCATGAGCAAGTGCATCAGGATCATGATGGGGAAACCTGCAGAGACAATCAAACCAAACTAGTGGGAACTCATCAAAGCTGCATCAATGTCTTTGGAGCTTGCACTGAACTGGAATAGGCCCTCTGCATGGTGAGACAATTGTGTGGCTTGATCTGTTTGGGGGCCCCCTGGAGGTAGAATCAGAATCCACCCCTGGTGCATGAAGGGGCTTTTTGGAGCCCACTACCTATGATGGAACACGTAGTGCAGCCTTGAGGCATGGGGCAGGACTTGGACTTGCTTCCACTGGATGTGCCTCCCCATGGGAGGACTTGCCTTCTTCTGGAGATGAGTGGGGGGAGGGTTGGGGGGAGGCTGGGAGGCTAGAAGGAAGGAAGAGTGGGATATTTGATTGATAGGTATAATGAATGAAAAAAAAACTTAACAAATTAAATAAAAAAGCATCACTTTAAGTTTATTTGGTTTTAGTGGTTAATTTTTTAGATGGGGTTTCATTGTTGCTGTCTGGCTTGGAACTCTATGTATACTAGGTGGGTCTACAAGTCACTTTTGTATAACTACTAGAATTACAGGCATGAAGCACTGCACCCAGCTGATACAACTCTAGTTTTAACATTGTTCTGGTGAGAACTCTTGGTTCTCACCCTCATCCTTAAGTGGTTTCTTTGATTCCTTACAGTAAAAGTCTAACAACCCATAGTTAGTCCATGACAGCTTCTGGTTCATTTCCAATGATCATTTATTACTGTGCATATCAGCATTCTTCACCACCTTCAGTAAACTGAGGAGTTCCTAGGCATTTTTCACATACAGGTATTTTATGAGGTACCAATATACAGTGGATACACTCAAGATGAGGTGTGCAGAATGGTACACTACTCTTTCCAAAACCTCCAGTGTCTCTTTTGCTTGCACCATATACTTACCTGTGGCAAAGCTTACCAAAAGACAGCCAAGGGACAAAAGTAAACTTCTAAGACCTTGCTTGTGCCTTTCCGTCTTGGGCCTGGCAGAATGGCTCCAGCAAAGAAGGGTGGCAAGAAGAAGAAGAAGGGCCGTTCTGCCATCAACGAGGTGGTGACCCGAGAACACACCATCAACATTCACAAGCGCATCCATGGAGTGAGCTTCAAGAAGCGTGCCAGTAGGGCACTCAAAGAAATCTGGAAATTTGCCATGAAGGAGATGGGGACTCCAGATGTGCGCACTGATACCAGGCTCAATAAAGCCGTCTGGGCCAAAGGAATAAGGAATGTTCCATACCGTATCCGTGTACGTTTGTCCAGAAAATGTAAGGAAGATGAGGACTCCCCAAACAAGCTCTACACATTGGTAACTTACATACCTGTTACCACATTCAAAAATCTACAGACAGTCAATGTGGATGAGAACTAAGCTGCTGAGTGTCAATAAAGTTGGAGAACTACCAAAACAAGCAAACAAACAAACAAACAAACAAAAAAGACCTTGCTTGTAGCCTCTGGAAACCAAGACAGTCAGTGATCCCCTGAAATATAAACTCATCTCCAATGCAAGAAGCAATAGCTTCAACAGTCTTAAGAGCTCCTAATTACAAGGGACCTATTGTTACGTGGTACATTCTTTCTATAACACAGCTCTGAAGTACCTATCATTCTTTGGGACTGATTTACCTGTAACAAATTAAATACTACTGGATTATGGAGACTTGTTCCAATGTGCTAGAAAGCCACTAAAGCCAGGCCGTGTATGGCTCAGTAGGATTCCTTGAAAGGAAACCCTTGGAGATCAATACATAAAACAATGAAGGTAAATCCTAAGTTTTGGTGAAGACACTGTCATCATGGGTATGTAGCAGACATTATCTGCTACAAATGGCTGCAGTAAATAGAGATGAAGTAACACACACACACACACACACACACACACACACACACACACACACACACACACACACACACACACACACACAAAGAAGACGCAGTTTGCAAAACAAGGAAGGTGAAATTATACAATTCCACTGGAACACTGGGGTTCATTCTGATGTTGGTCTATTTCTTCCTTGTCTTATCCACATGCCTTCCATCTGTGATGAGAGTGTTTACTTTGTGCCATTGTCTATTAGACATATGCAACTTCTCATTTGATTGTACAGGCCTCTCAACTCTGATTCATTCTTGAAATTAGAGAAGACATCAAGTTTGAAATATGGGTGATGGAATGCTATTGAAGATTTGAAACTGGAGCCTATGAATTTTATAGTGTATAAGGGGCAGGAGCCTAAGGGGCCAGGATGAAGTATTATAGTGTGCATGTCAAATACTCATGTATTTGAACACTTAGTCCCTAGATGGGTGAACTCTTTTAAGAGGGTTGAAAACATTATACTGCAGTACCAAGCTAGAGGAAGTGAGCCAATGAGCATTTCAATAGTTTGCATAGATTAAAAAAAAATCCACCAAAAATGTTAAAGAGAATTACCAGTCAGGAATGAATTAGCAAGGCAAATAGTGAGGCTTAATGTGTATATTTTATGAGATTGTAAATTTGAATTTTATATTCAATTTATTAAAATATGGTTTGTGTAACATTTATTTTCATTCTGAGGAGAATATTCTCCATGTCTAGACAGATGATTTTACTCTGTAACTTGTATTCATAAATTAGTATTTTCTATGAGTTCTTCATCAACATATTTCTCAATTGTTGTGAAATATTTTCCATAGAGTTTGAGGAGAAATTGAGTTTAGACAAGTCTCAGTTATAAACCTGAACATCCATGACATTCAATCTTTACAAAGTGATTATTTCCTCTTGTGATAAATGCATATAATAAAAATGCATAGATGATTAAATCAAGAAATTTATACATATATTATTTTCAGTTGTCACAAAAATGTCAATTTATTGATCATATTATATATAAAATGTAAAGTATATTAAAAACCAAAGTTTTAATGAGATATGAGAGAGACAGAGATGCAGACAGAGGGGTACATTTAGGCATTTTCACTGTCTCTCCAACATTACCTCTCCCACTGGCCCATCTCTCTCTCAACTGAAACTCTATTCCATCACAGCCCTTTTTTATGTTAATATTTTTCCCTACTGAGTTTCAGTATGGTTCCTTGGATGTGTATGAGTAGGGCATATTTACTGAAACAAGAACAACTTATCAGTGACTGTACCACTGACCAAAATGATAGCTTCTTAACAAGTGCCCATTAGCTACCCATAATACCCAAAACTTCTCAGTGAGGAATGGGTTCTGCCAAACCCATCCCCATGTTTGATGAAACTATGTCGATCCACACGTGTGAAGTTCTTGTGCATGCAACCACAGTGGGCTCACGGCTGCAGCACTTTTTCTGCTTCTAAGGACTCTGATTCACCCAATCCCTCCCAAACTCTAGCTCTAACATTCAGATCACTCAAAATTTTGTAATATTCCTGAGCAATAGAATGGTGTAAACATTCTGTCTATGACTTACAACTGCACAGTATTATTGTCTGTGCTTTGTTCAGTTGAGTCACTGTGTTAACCATTGATCATTAGAAAAAAGAAAGGAGCTTTTCTGATGAAACTGAAAGAAGCAATAATAAGTCCTTCATTATTTTTAAATTTTATTTATTCCTTTATTTACGATGTGTGCAAGCATGTGTTTGTGCAGGGGAATCCACATGTTGTGGCATGGGTGTAGAGGTCATAAACCAATTGGTGGAAATCAGTTCTCTCCATCCACCATGTGGGCCCTGGGGAAGAAGGTTGGCAGCTGATAATATGGAAAGCTAAGGATAATCATTTAGAAGGCATTTTGAAGACATGTCAATTTAGCAGAATAACAGTAGTAGGGTCTTCCGTAGATCTTATGACCCCACCCAGCCATGAGAGCTTTACCATATTTATAATATTAGCCATGAGTATCCAAAAATACTGGTAATAAGTTTTTGTTCTGGCAAAATATGGGCCCTCCCTGACCAACACTCAAAAGGAGATATCCTACACCAGTTACTTTATTTTTCCGATAAGTTTTTTTTTTTTAAATTTTCTAAAGTACATATTTTGTTAGTTGATTAATAATACAAAGTTAAAATTAATAACCCCATCTTTGTAGAAGATGCCTACTTTAACTTGTTTTTAGAGACAGGAGAAACCGAGGGAAAGATAGTGAATGTCTTATTTTCCATTAATAGAGTTTAAGATCATATGGATAGCTTACTGGCATTATGAACTTGTATATTCAGTACCGTGAGAGATGAGAGAGATATTTAGCAATTTCTCCTGCGTTCAAATCACTTATTTCCCAGATCATCTGTGCTGAAGGTAATGATAAGATTACCTGTGGAAAATGATTTTCTGATTGTGTTTTTAGGAAACAAGTGTCCACGGCATATACTTGCATATTAACTTCATAAAGCTAATACAGGTTATGGAGAATAATTCATCTTTAGTAATTAATTTCTTTTATATTTCTCAAAATAGGTCAGGTTATCAAGCTAATTGTCTCAGCCCTCATTTTTCTTGAAAATGAAGACTACTTAATATAGCATAAAATATTCATGTGACGAGTTTTTGGTTGTGATTATAAATGAAAATGGAAACAAATTTGTTACTAATCTCCCAAAAGTCTGGCCATCTATGTATGAAAAACTTCAAAATTAATTAATCAATAACAGTATATTTGATCATAAAAATGTTTGAATACCAGTGTGGGAGTTTCTTCACCCACCTGCAAGTCTTTGTTAATGTGGCGTTCTTCTCTTCTGACTTGACATTAAAGTACCCAGACTTCTGTAAAAGTGCTTTGACCTTTAGAAGTGTGCTATGATTACAGATATTTTAAAGTGATTTAGTTTTAAAAAGAAGACCCTAGGGATTTGTCAGAGTTTCAGAAACAGGTACATGACTTTTTAAAAAATGTAATTTCATACATAAATTACACAATGAAATACTAATTTAAGCCCTACACTTCAATTTGGGAAACAAGCAGACTCAACATACAAAAGAATTATGTAATGTCTTGGAGACCTACCCAGCTGCCAGGAGAAATAAGATTTTGTAAAATAACACCACACAAAGCAATCCAGGAAGAAAGGCACCAAAGTACACAATCATGAAGAAGCACCTTGCTGTCCCCTGAATTCATATTCTGGTAGGTGAAATATGCCCTCTACCTATGATTCCTAGTTATATGTAAGCTTTTGTATGAAATGGTAAAATGAGCTTTTAAAAAAAATGATAAAATTGGTTAATATCATGTGGCCTTCCATCATACTAATCTCATCTTTGCCCAATCCATACAATGAAGAACACAATAATAGTATATTTTAATTCTTGCAGAAGTTATCCAAGTGCCTCCATTACAGGTGAAAATGGAAAAAGTTGTTGTGATCTCAGATATGAGACAATATATAGTATTCAAGACATGCTATAAGGCACATAAAACACAATTCATACTATGAAGTATGTAGCATAAGAACCTACTGCCAAGATTACAGAGAAACTATATCAACATAGTAAATATAAAACTCATTTCAGTATTTCTTGATTTATACATAAAATTGGACCTCTTCATACAAACAGTAAAAATATCCCCCTAATTTCTCAGAAGACGTTTTGATCCTATCTGATAGTGTTTAGATTTCACTATTTTTTTAATCATTAAGCTATTATTATATAGATGGAACTCGAAAATATCATCCTGAGTGAGGTAATCCAGACTCAGAAGGATAAACATGGTATGTACTCACTCATAAATGGATACTAGATGTAAAGCAAATGATAACCAGACTGCAATCCACAGCTCCATGGAGGCTAACTAGCAGGGAGGACCCTAGGAGGGACACATGGATTGTAGGTGAACGAGAAATAGATGAGATCTACATGAGCAAACTGGGCATGAGGAGGGTAATGGAGGGCAAGGGATGGGGGATGAGAACTTAGGGAATGGGAGGTTCAAGCTGGAACAGGTACGGAGCAGGAGAGCAAGGAAAGAGATACCATAATAAATGAAGACATTGTGGGAATAGGGAGAAACAGGGTACTAAGGAAGTTTCCAGAAATCCACAAGGATGACCCTATCTCAGACTACTGGCAATAGTTGAGAGGGTGCCCGAATTGGCATACTCCTATGATCAGATGGGTGAATACCCTAACTGTCATCATAGACCCTTCATCCAGCGACTGATGGAAGCAGATGCAGAGATCCATGGCTGGACGCCAGGCTGAGCTCCAGGAGTTCAACAGATAGGAGAGAGGAGGGATTCTATGAGCAAGGGACATTGAGATCATGATGGGAAAATGTACAGAGAGAGCCAGCCAAACTAGTGGAAACGCATGAACTGTGGACTGATAACTGTAGAGTCCCCATTGCACTGGATTAGGCCCTCTGGATAGGAGAAATAGTTGTTTAGTTGGAACTGTTTAGGGGGTCCCTATGCTGTGGGATCAGGATCCATCCCTGGTGCATGAAGCAGACTTATGGAGCCTAGTGCCTATGGTGGGACACCTTGTGCAGCCTTGGTGTAGGGAGGAGGGGCTTGGACCTGCCTCAACTGAAATGTACCAGCCTCTGATGACTTCCGATGGGAGACATTGCCTTGGAGGAGGTGGGAATGGGGGCTGGAGGGGGAGCAGAGGGGAATCTTTGGTTGGTATGTAAAATGAATAGAAAATTTCTTAATAATAAAAATTTCTTAATAATAAAAAATAAGAATTAAAAAAACAACAACAACATTGGGACCATTTAAACTGTCCTTATGGCTTCACGCTCTTAAAAATTATAGCCTTTTAATCTGTTTTAAAAATGCACATTTCAAACTTTTACTTTCATAATATTTGAATAATTTAAATATAATGTATTTAAGAATGTTCTTATTTTATGTTTCAAAAATTAGTGCATATCATTTTATCAAGTAAGCTGAAAAAGAAAGAGTTCCAAGAAGTAGTACACTATTACAACATGCCTTGTTAGGCAAATAAGGGAGATGATTAAGTGGGAGGTGCTGCCATTTTGCATTTGTCTTCCCCTACAATGATCAAACTTCTTAATATTTAAGGACCTGGGAGTAGAGAGCAAAGGAAAGAATCAGTCAGGAAACTAGATCCCTAAAAGACCTGCTCCATGACATATCATCTACCTACCCTCAACTCTAATATACATGTAACTTCCCCCAGCAGCACCAGACCAGGAGATGAAACATTTAAAATGTGAATCAATAAACACATTTCAGTCAGATCAGTTCCATAGGAGCAGAAACTCAATCAAATTATGTAATTTCCATTGGTTTATTATTTTTTTAACCAGTATATCTATCTCAGTTTTTTGTATTTGCTGTATCTAAACACTGCAGTCTGAGTAATACATTTGGGGTAAAGATTTATCTGTCTTATAGTCATGAAGTCTTTATAATTTAAGATATAATAATCATATGGCAATTGAATAATTTCTGTACAGTCCTTCTTTGCTGTAGGGCACCCATGTGTGAAACACTGCATCCAAGCTCAGGTCACATATTCCCTTACATGAAGGCACAACACTCTGGATTATGGTTGCATTATTTCCATTTATTTAAAGTTGATCATTCCCCAAATACCATACAAATAAATACTATCCACACATCAAATTTCAATTATCTTAATAAATCATAATGAGAATTGCATTTCCACATAAGTTTTAATGTGCATATTCAAAGAGGAACACTTCCTGATGCTTTTCCTTAAAGTCACACATTAGTTAATATATGTAGTAAATGTCTGGCATATAGTAATGATTTAACAAATAAGAACTGAGATTAAAATCTTAAAGTAAAAAAATGTATTTTGCAGTTAACATACTGTGTACACTTGATATGGAATATATATAAATTATAAGACAAAACAGTTATTTTTCTTAAAATATATTTGACCTTTGTATTATTCTAAAAGCATGTTTTAAATGTTCACAGAGGTATTTCAAGTAGTTCTCACATTTAGTAAAAGTCTTGACTTCTCATGACCATCATTAATTTTCAAGCAATTATCCATGCTATTTCTCAGTGGTCTAATTATAAGGAAATTTTAGAAAGTGAATTGTGAAATAATACCCATTTATGTTCTGCTTTTCTCCTGTCTCTCTGCACACAATAAGAGAGGGAGAGACCAACTGACACAGACACAGAGAGATCCAGAATAGATTAATAAAGGAAATATGCCATAAGAAAGAAATAACATGGGGCTGGAGAGATGGCTCAGACATTAAGAGCACCGACTGCTCTTCCAGAGGTCCTGAGTTCAATTCCCAGCAACCACATGGTGGCTCACAACCATCTCTAATGAGATCTGGTGCCCTCTTCTGGCCTGCAGACATACGTGCAGACAGAACATTGTATACATAATAAAGAAAAAATCTTAAAAAAAAAAAAAGAAGGGAAGCATCCAAAAAAAAAAAAGAAAAGAAAGAAATAACATTTTCTAAAAAAATGTTAACAACAATAATAATTAAAATATTGCTTTAAATAACCAGCCAGAGAAAGCTCAGATTAATGTTTCAGATATAATACACAAAATTAACTTCACTACAAACAGATATACTGCACATTTTTGAAATATTATGATAGATCTATATACAATTAGAAATGCTAATTTTCTGTATACAAACTGCTTAACAGTTTTATACACAATGTCATTGCTACCAATTCTGCTTTGTGATAAATGCATTTTGTCATTGTTATTATGACATTCATTAAGTGTTAGTGACAGCTACCATCATTAGAGTTATCATATCATTCACTGAATTTGTATTCTAATAGTGTAGTGATAGGTCAATAGTAAGTAAATGATATTTAAATTAAATAATACAACTAACTTACATTACGTTAAATTACTGTTTCCATTATTTATCTTATGTGTCTTCTTATTTGCCTGCAAATTCTGCAGCTGCATTTGAAATCTAGCAGTGAAGTCACTGCTCTGCTCCCTTGGTTTTTGAGTCAGCCAAATAGCCAGCAGATTGGGGAATGTTTCTAGGTTCTCTTTGTGAAAGATACATTCCCGTTCCTGAAACATTTCTTTTCTTGTCTACTTGCTTCATAGGATTCCACATCATCCCAGAGACCTAGATTTCAACATAGTAATGGAGAAAACAAAAATCCAGACTGTAACATTTGCCCCTGGATGCTGAAATGCTTCTTACCCACAGGAAAAATGGATTTTTTTTCTAGTGACCCTCAGATTCTGAACTTATTCAAGATCAATTCCAAATGCTGAAGTCTGAAGTGCCATGTATTTTTTTAATTGTATAAGGTTTAAGTTATACATGATTTTGAAGCAAATTCCGCCATGCAAATGTGAAATAAGACAAGTAAGGTTATCTCAAAATATGAATGGAAAACTGGGTTCAGGACAGATTGCTTTCCCAGTAAGGGAAAAATTACAAGAAAACTAGAGGGGCAGGTTCATATCGTGTCATATCCCAGCCTGGTAAACTGTATGAAATGTCAGCAAACCAGAATGATCTTCTTACATAGTTTCTTTGTCTCCTAGCCCTTCTGAAGAGATATATGGTGCTCACAGCGTTTCTAGCTCTCACTGTTACCAATGGCTTTCCCAACAGCCTTGTTGAGCAATCTTCCTTGGAGAAACTACAGGGCCGCTGAGTGTGAAGGAAGCTCTGCACATTTGCATTAATAATGCTGTGATGTTCCAGATGTGGATCATGGAGTCATCCTGGCCTATGTTGCTGCCATGGCCACTGCCCCAGCAAGGGGTTCCTGTGCGTTTCCACATAGAACCTTTTCTCAGTAGCTTTTTCTCTAGTGGTTCTCAGTCTAGCTTCAAAGTCCCTCTGTGTCATTATTGAAGGTCTGTAGGGAGGCAGCCACACACCCTGAGTTTTCTTAAGTGCAGTGCCTACATTTTCAGGAATGTTGGATCCACATCTGAGTGAGTGCATTCTAAATGCAAATAATAGATGTTACAAAGTGAGGCTGAAATAGGCGGTGATGGCCTCTCCTGTTATACAGTTCTGATCACCATCCTTGGTACTCCAGGGTTAGGATGGTATGAGTAACCCCTGTGATGTTCACCATGTGTTCAGTCATTCTTTCCTTTTCTTTAGTGAATTGTCTTGGCTTTTGTTTAGGTGGCTAAGTAAACTTAGCATCTAGTTTCTACTGAGAAGGTGGACATCACTAATATCCTCATCAGATGGTTATTTAAGCAAATACTTGTTCTCTCCTTAAATAGATTTCCTCATTTTTTTTTAAATAAGAGTAGGCTGTTTTCAGATGATAAATTCTGTGTCTTTTGTCATTACAAATTTAATGTCTGTCTTCTCATATTTTACAGTGGTAATTCCTAATGAACTGTCTATTCTTTCAATATTTATATTATTAATTTCTTTAGTCAGATATGCACTTTATTTCATTCTCTATCTTCTTTCAACACTGAGAAGTTCACTTAATTAAATGTTGGCATTTCTTTAATTTCTTTGTTCTCACTAGATTTGTCAATATTCTTCTCAATTATTTTTTACTTATATAAATATTGTGTTCATGAATAGTTAACTATTTTCTGAGAAGACTGAGATTTTTTTTTCTACTGCTCTGTTCCTTAGTTGGAGTTTTAACCTTATCGTCAATTTAAGAATTTGTTACAGAAGAACCTCAGAATGTCATATTCCTCTTATGTCTTTCAGAGTGCTTAAATATCATTAAAAAGTAACTGATAAATAGCAGACATTTGTTCTTTAGTGTTCTGGAGGAAAAGGATCTAAAATCAAGTTATAAGCATATTAGTGAAGTAATGAGTTTGAACTTCCTGTTGTCTATATAATCAGAAGGAGGAGGGGCTGAAGGATCTCTCTTAGTCCTTCGCATAAGCATAAGGACTCTAATCTTATTCATGAGGCTTGAGTTTCATGAGTTAGTTAAACACCTCTCAAGTCAACCATTGCCTAAAGCCATCACATTGGTGAGAAGGAACTGAATTTATTTATAAGAAGGATAGCCATTTACAAGTTGCGAACAAGGAAGTGTATCATTTCTCTCAATTTCCACATGTTAAACATTCACAGCAAATTTTCTTGTTTGTGAAACAACAAGCAAAACTTTTACATTATGGTAGTTTTGTGATAGCTACTCATTTATATTGAAGATACTAATATTAAACATTATATATATATATATTTCACCTCCCAAATTTGAGTTAAGTGGTAACATTTGTCATCAGGTAAGTACTCATTAAAGGTAACATGAAAAACATTCTTGATACTAATTAATTCTGATTGAATTGCTTTAAGCAGTTTTGTTGTTAGTGGCTTCAATAAAATTAAGCAGTTTTGGGATTTCAGTAAATAATAATGTTTCCTGAGTCTTGGAAGCACATGTTCATTCTTTACTTTTGGCACGAAGTTTAGAATTGTCTGCATACATGCATTCATATATTCATGTACAGTTTCATATCTATTGTTGTATTAAAATACTATGAGGAAAAACACCTTAGGGGAGGAAGGATCCAGGATTTATTCACTTTTTTTCTCTTTTTTTATTTGTTATATTTGTGTTTTAATTTTACACATCAGGCATGGGTTCCCCTGTCCTCCCCCCTCCCACCCCACCCTCACCTTTCCCCCAGTCCCTCCCCTCCATTCCCATCTCCTCCAGGGCCAAGACTCCCCTGGGGATTCATTTAAACCTGATGGATTCAGTACAGGCAGGTCCAGTCCTCTCCTTCCAAGCTGAGCAAAGTGTCCCTGTGTAACCCCAGGTTACAAACAGCCAGCTCATGCACTAAGGATAGGTCTGGTCCCACAGCCTGGGTGCCTCCCAAGCAGTTCAAGCTATTCAATTGTCTCACTTATCCAGAGGTGGAGTCAAGGAAGGAACTTCAAGCACCAGATCAAACACTTGAGAGCAGAGGAAAGGAATGCATGCACCGTTCAGTGCTGAGCAATTTTTCACTACTCTTATATAGTTCAGGGAAAAAAAAAAAAAAAAAAAAAAAACAAACCAAAACAAAACAAAACAAATACTTCACAAGACTTTGTTCCAAGTGATTCTAGGTTGGGTAAAGTTGAAAATTAAAACCAATCATCCCAATTAGAGAAGTGGTTATTACAGAAATAAATATTTTCTTATCCAATGCAGTCAACGTGAAATTCCCATGTCATATCACCTTTTCAAGCATAGAGTTTGTTTTCTGGCCTGGTGTAGTAAATCATAAAATTTGCAAAATAATTCTGTCTTTTTATTTATTCATATCATGCATTTTGATCCCATTCATTTTCTCTCCTTCTGTGCTTGCAATCACCCTCAAAAAATAAAATAAAATAAAAATTTTTGAAAAAAAAAGTGAAAAGCAAGGAAATGGGAAAAAAACAAAAAATCTCTTCATGGAAGAAGCTATAATATGTGACACAATGAGTCATGCAGTAACCTCCCTTTGTGCAGATATCTCTACTTACAATTGTCCATTGCAAAGAGTCATTGGCCTGGTTTGAGGTCTCTGGTTTTTGCTACTTTATTGATGCTGGACTCTCACTGGGACTCCTCTTGTGTATACTGTAGTAGCCCGGTGTCATGGAGATCCTATAGCTTTGGGTCTACAGGACTGGCCCATTGATGTGTTTCAGCAAATCATAGATGGGGTAGATGTTGGTGTGGGCCAATCCATATCCCTAGTTCTGAGCCTGGGTAGCTGCAGGGTTGGTCAGCCAGTTGGCCTTTCCCCATCCTCACCACCTGGGTGAGCTCTCCAGCACTGCACAGGCTAGCAACTGGCCCCACCACCCTTGCAGTAACAAGCAAGGGGCAAGAGCAGTTGCCATACTTTCTTTTCTTCTTTTTTTTTTTTTTTTTTTTTGCCTTCGAGACAGGGTTTCTCTGTGTAGTTTTGGTGCCTGTCCTGGAGCTCGCTTTGTAGACAAGGTTGGCCTGGAACTCACAGAGATCCACCTGACTTTGCCTCCTGAGTGCTGGGATTAAAACCGTGGGCCTCAACCACCTGGCTAAGTTGTCCTTTCACGCCCTCAGGGTCAGCTCTCTCACTTCTGAACCATCATGGACAACTCCACTATGTTACCCAGGTGAGGTGCAGGGTCTACTCTCCCAAGTGCTGCAGCTGGTGAGGGGCAGGGACAGCCATTCTGCTCTTAGTATCTCAGGCAAGCTCTTTCAGCTGCCCCCAGCAAAAAGGAGTGGGAGGGTGCATCTCTCCCCTACCCATACCACCACATGGCAGATGAGGGTTGGGGTTAGATCTCCCATGCTCTGGCCAACTCCACTATGTTACCCAGGTGAGGTGCAGGGCCCACTTTCCTGAGTGCTGCAGCTGGTACAGAGAAGGGTCTGCTTTCTCATCCACCACAGGTGGCAGGGGCAAGAGAGGAGAGCATTTTTCTCTTGCTCTCTCCACTGAGTGACAGACAAGAGGGGTATGGCCAGCTATCCTATTCTCTAACACCCTCACAGGAAGCTCACCCCTGCTTCTGCCAAAAGGATCGGCTCGAATGTGCTTCCCAGACAAGGTGCAGGGACCATTTCCCCGAGTGCTGAAGCTGGTAAGTGGGGGGTTCACTCCCTAGTCTGTCGCAGATGTTGAGGGTTAAGGGGGAACATTTCTCCCTTGCGCATTCTTCTGTATGACAGACAAGTAGTAGGGACAGCTCTTCCATTCTCTCAACCATAGGGCTGGCTAACTCAAACCTCCGCCAACCAGGTAGGCTCTACTATGCTGCCCTGGTGAGGTGCAGGGCCTGTTCCCGGGAGTGCCATCACTGGTGAGGGGCAGGGGCTGCTCTCCCAATATTATGACCTCAAAGCCAGCTCTCCCACCCATTTTAGTCATAGAGGGGTCCGACGGCGGAGAACTTCTCTTACCGCCCATGCTGCCTTATGGAAGATGAAGGGCATGGCCACATCCCTCATGCTAACATTCTTGGGGACTGCTCACCTCCCCTTAAACAGGTTCAGCTCTGCTGTGCTGCCCAGATGAGGCTGGGGGCCCACTTTCCCAAGTGTTGCAGCTGGTAAAGAAGGAGGGTTATCTTCCTGGCCAGCTGGAAGCAGTAGGGGTGAGGTGAGAGGATGTCTTTTCCTTGCTCCCACCACCACACCACAGAGAAGGAATCAGGTACCAGCTATGCTCTTCTCATGTCCTCAGGGCTGGTTCACTCACAACCCTGTCTACAGGATCAGTTCTACTGTGCTGCCCAGGTGAGGTGCAGGGCCTGTTCTGGGTGCTACAGCTGGTGAGGGGTTGGGTCAGGTCCCCTGCTTACTGCAGGTAGTGAGGGTCAAGGGAAGAGGGGATCTTTCCCTCATTCACGTGACCATATGCTACATGAGAAGGACACAGCCTGCTCTCACATCTTCATATCCTTAGAACAAGTTTGCCCATGCCCCTGTGAACAGGTTTAGCTCTACTCTGTTGCCCAGGAGAGGTATAGCAATCTCTCCTCAGTGCTTCACCTGGTGAGGGGCAGGACCAGTTCTTCCTAGTGCGGCAGCCAGAGGGAGGAGGTGCCAACTCTGTACAGGCCTATTTTTTTGTGTGTGTGTGTGTGGTATCAGGAGCCACAGACATCAACAGAGACCATGGCTGCAACAGAACCATAAAGCCAGACTTGTGCCCCAGTGGCAACACAAGCCCAGATATCACCATGACCCTGGGTGCCAATCAAGTAAGTCAACCACCTTAGCCTACTCCTTCCCTCTTTCACCTCTTCAGAAATGTCTCTGTCTGCAGAACATGAATCATGTTCTGTCTCTCTCTCCCACACCACACCACACAATTGCTCCCTGTAATAGTGACAGTCTGTTTGGCACTGTAAAGTGCTGGATGGGCCCATGTGTTCTCCCAGGAGCCCTAGGCAGACTGCTCCAAGGCTATGTGTGGGTCTCCTTGACCCTCATGATGCTGGGTTGGACCATGCTTCCTCATGAAAAAGAGATCTTAAGGGAGTCCAGTCACCTACCATCTGATGAATGTGAATGAGTTCTGCCTGTCCCAGCCATATGGCATGGGGAGGAGGTGTTGCTGGAGCCCTCATTTTGTGCATTTTTTTTTTAGTGTACACGTTGGCCATTTTTATGTCTTGTGATGAATAACGGCTGTCGTTGCTTTTATTCATTTTAAGCAGAGTTTGTATTAGATACTGAATTAAGTGGTTTATTCTCTGTGTTAATTACTTGTCAAACGCAATTTGTAACTCTGTCTTCTGAGGTGTGGGATTATAGACATTTGCCACATTTGTGGAATTACAGACACATGCCTGCTTTAGGCCTTACCAGAGCTTAAACCCAGGATGCCAACTGAGCTAAGTCTCAGCCACTGGTAACTTTTTAATGACTGTTACTGACACATTTTTAAATTCAAATAAAGTCTACTCCCTGTCTCCTACACTAAATGCCATCAAGATTGTATAATTAAAACATCTCCTTTCAAAATAATATTTAAGAATTCAAGGTCTTAGAACTTGATCAACGTGTTAAGGCTCCCAGCGTTATCCTCATAAGGGAGGGATCTTAATCTACCTTTCAGTGTAAAATGTCAGAGCTCTTTGACATTAAGAGCTGGCAGAGCTATCAGAAGCAGAATTATCCAAGATGATACGGCAAACCTTTCCAGCTTTTCCAGCTTTACCCTGCTTTAAATAGGAGATTCCAGGGAAGGGTGTCCCAGAATCTTTTCACAACTTACCTCCACCCTTCCCAGCTATTCCCCCCTCCTTTTTTGTTAAACTCAGTATGGAACTCTCTTTCTTTTAAAAGTACTTCAATTCCTTTGAAATTTCTACAGTTTCTGATAGCCAGCATGAGTTACTCTACAGTTCTGGAAGTAATATTTCTGTTCTATGGGGCTCCCATTAGAGGGTTTGTAAAGCCACACTTGAGAACACCCCACTTTTCTGAGCTAAATCATCCTTGGATACTTTGCAGGAATGCTGTATTGTTTAACGTTATCCATGATAAAATACTTTCCAAAAAAGCTAGCTTGAGAAAGAGAGTTTAGTTTGCTCTAACATTCCCAGGGGCTGCAGTCCATCATGAAGGGAAGATTAGCAGCAGGAGTGTGGAGATGGATAAACTCAGTTCTCTAGCACATAAGAAGTAGAAAATGAGAGAGGGAGAGGGAGAGAGGGAGAGAGCTAGAGAGAGAGAAGGAACCAATTTATAAACCTCAAGGCCCACCACCAGTGACTATATCATGCAGTAAGGATTTCAGTTTCATTTCATTGATGTGATTAATGAACACACAGAATCTAAAGAAACCAATTTTGTAGAAGTAAAGAAAACGTCTATTGGGAAGAAAGAAGAATAGACAGCCATTGACTAATGGTGCAAGTCTAATTTTCATGGGGGAAATAAGTTTTCATGCTCTATTGTAGAGCCAGGTGACTATGGCTAATTATATTGAACTCAGTATTGAAAAATGACTCAAATGCAACTTTATGTTTCTGACAGCAAAAGGAGGCTGTTACCTTGAAACAGAGGTGTAAAGTGAGAATGCCCTGCATATACCCATCATAGGCTTACAGAAGCAGACTGTGGAAGAAAGCCAGAAAGTAACCTGGTGGAGATAGAGATGGACTATATAACGGACAGTTGATGAGATGTCAGTTAAAATCTGTCACAGTCAGCCGGGCAGTGGTGGTGCATGCCTGTAATCCCAGCACTCGGTAGGCAGAGGCAGTTGGATCTCTGAGTTCGAGGCCAGCCTGGTCTACCAAACGAGTTCCAGGAAAGGCGCAAAGCTACACAGAGAAACCTGGTCTCAAAAAACCAAAACAAACAAACAAACAAACAAAAACAAACAAACAAACAAACAAAAAACACCTGTCACAGTCATATCTGAATGGAATGGCAGACGTCATAAAGCCAACATAGCTGCTTGACAAAGATCCAGCAGATCTGAGCAGCTTGATGGCTGCCATGCCACCTTTGGTTTTCATCTCTGCCCCTTGCATATTTGGGGCACTTTTAATATTTGTACAATTTGGGGATATTGGATTGATGGAAAATTCCTTATGAATCATTATGCTTTCTCCCAGGAATGCTGTTTCTAAGCTTCTCCAGGAAATTCCTGAACATACTATTCTCCCCACTTTTGGGGGAGATATCCTTATCTACATGAAGGTCTTCCTTATGCCTTGGAGGTTGTGACACATAAAGAAGCCAGAAGTCTCTTCATGAGGCTATGAGACATTCTTGAAACATTTGTCCCTGTATTTTCACTGGGACAAGATATTCAAAACAATTTAAACTTTAAAAAGTCAACAAGATTTGGTGGGCTAGAGGAGTTGGCCACAGTTCAGATTACATACTCCTGATGAGCAAAGTATGGAGTAGAAAGATGATAAAAGTATGAGACATCAGGACCTCCCTTTCTTAGAAAAGTTAGCACATGCAGAGCCATTGTGGTGATATGTGGCCAAGGAACAATAGAATACCAGGATTAGACATATAGATAAATTCTATAAAGATGTAAACTATAAACATTGTATTTGCCAGAATTTGAATAAAAACTACAGCAGCTTTTGCCTGAGGGTTTTTTTTTTGGAGGGGGGGAATTCTGACCATTAAGAGTTAATAATGCACTGCTTGAGAAATGGCAAAATGCCCAGCGTGGTTGAAGGTTTTGTTGTGCTCTGGTGTCCTTGAAGCAAGCAAAGCTACCAGCCTGAGCACAGGCTGTCATATGCCTCTAGATTCTCAAAAATTGGGTAATGGGGTTAATGAGTAAGAATGATAATTCTGTTTATTAATGATGTCATACCTTGAGGGAAAATGGTTGGAAATGGTAACTCTGTTCTGTCATAGTTTATTGATGATGACTAAAAGATGAGCAAAAGGAAGTGAAACAAGACATGTCCAAAACCAAAAATGACATGATCTATGTTTTGGAAGATAATGAGTGTATCCCCACTTGCTAACTCCTGTATAAATGAAGAAACACTCTGGCTGCTAATCAGTCAGGCTGCAAGATTCTCCCAACTACCATGGTCTGGCTCACTTTCTTCCCTCATCAACTCTTTACATCCTCTGCTGGGACTCATCCACTCCTAGGGATGGCTCCTGGCAAAAAACAAAGTTTAGCAATGTTCACCAGAGGAAATATCAAGCCTAGTAGTTTAAAATCACCTTCTAAGAAAAAACTGTTTTATAATCTTTTAATTGTTTTATTAATGCAAACAGATAACAATTCCCAGGCAAAATCTGGAGAAAAAATATTCCTAGCATTTAGGCACAAACAAAAATATCAAAAATCTCTCAATAAATTCAAACATAAAAACTATTTACTCAAAACTATATTTCAATTTATTATCTTTCAGAAAGTTAAAATATTTCCATTTGATATTTGTCAGAAATTTGCTAATATCTGAAATTATTAAATAGAAAATGAATTTAATAATGGTTAACAATAAACAGCATTTGATTTAGGATATTTTATGATGACAATACATGAAATCAAAATCTAGGACATCATGATGGTCTAAAAGAAAGTGGGTGAGGTATATTTAATATTGCTCACAAGCTGACCAGGCATTTTATGTATATGAAGAGAGAGTATTTTAAATAGAATTTAAAGGGAAGGAAAACTATTAAATAAAACTCAGACCATCAAGAAATGATCCAAGTTCATAAGCTGTACATAACTGTAAGAGTCTAGATTATTACCACATATGTAAAAGTGCCAATAAAGAACTCTTAAAAGTGCAAAGATTCTTCAGTGATTTGTGCATCACATAACCTCATTTTTGACAAAATAGTAGACCTGAAAAAAAAAAAAGAAAAGAAACCTAGGAGGTGAGGTTAACACACATTGTATGGCATACTTTAAGACTTTATTCCTATCGGCAGTAGATACTGAATGTCTATAGTCATTGCATAGTTACCTCATTTCAACATGTCTTGAGATCTGTTTTCCTGACTTTTGCCCTCCTGAAGAATATACATTGATTTAGACACTTTGTAGATGAATTGCAATTAGTGGCTGATGACTGGCTGACCCCCGGAAGGATTTCATTAAGCAGAAGGAGCAGTGTAACTTTAGTATAATTTAGTTCATATTGCTACCACGTGACACATCCTATTTAAAACTGTGACCCACTTAAAGATGATTGAGAAATGTCTGAGGGAGCCATTCACTTTCTTCCTGTACTCTCTGAGGATTTCAGAATGACACAGAAATAGGTGTTTGAATGGCCCTGGAAATTTCCATTGAAGATCACAAAGCCTAATCAAAATACTCTTTTATGAATGTGATGATAAAGGACAGGATGCTTTTATCAGAAGATGGTGAAAGTCACAATACTGTTAAAACTTGATACTCTTAGATCATTATCTGCTTCCTAAGCTTTATGAACAACCAAAATTAAAAGAAATAAAAGTGAGCTGTCCTGACACAACTTCATGCACTATAAAAAGACAGGCTTATATGGGGTTATGCACTAAATTTCTAAGCTTCTGAAATCCAATTAACTATTTAGTGTTTTATATTTTGATATGACATGAGTCTTTAAGATAAAATTTACAGAGTAAGAATAATATTGTAATTTCATATGTAACATTTTCACATTTAGATGGATGTATTTTGTCACTTATTAACGTAAATTTATTTTTGCCATAAAATACCAGTATCCTAAGTAAATCCTCATCAGAATCTAAGCTTAATAAAAACAAAAAAGAACACTGTCCTAATCTTATTATATGAGAGCAAGAGACAGAGACAGAATAATTTAATAACATAACCAGTCAGGCCATCCAGACCCAATATGATGTTTTGGTAGACTTGTTCACCTAAATTTGATAATGCTGTACAACATTGGGATAATGTGTCAAAAAATCAGACCTATTGACTCAATATGCTGCTGCTTTAATAACCAGTTTCAGGAATCAATGGCTTTCAGAAATGGTATTCAGGCTATTTATAACCCAAAACAAATGGTGTGTTTAGCATTAGCTGAATTAAAGAATAATTCATTATATATATACATTTTATCTCAAAAGGATCCAACTTACAGGCATTGACTTAAAGTAGTTCCAATATTAACAAGCATTCTTATGTAACAAGAGATTGCAGGGTTTCATAACCATGTGGAGACAGATACTCTGTATTTCCTTTGCAAATCTTACCAGACACTTTCACCCTCAAAAATGCTCTCTGATAGTCCCCAGGAAGCTTCTGCACACCACATTACAGAGGACAATCTATGGATAGAATACCATCTGTAGTCACTGATACATGCCTGAATGATCATAGATTTTCTATCTTTCTTTCTTTCTTTCTTTCTTTCTTTCTTTCTTTCTTTCTTTCTTTCTTTCTTCCTATCTATCTATCTATCTATCTATCTGTCATCTATCTATCTATCTATCTATCTATCTATCTATCTATCTATCTATCTATCATCTACATCTCCTTCTTCTACACCCTCCTCTCCTACTATGTTTTCAACAATTGTATTAAGGTAAGATAGTACTGTGGACAGTCAGGAAGTGTCCTCAGGAATGTGACCTTAAGTGGGGACTATGTGATTTTTTTTTTGTATTCTTTCTGTACATTCTGGCTCACTATGTCAGTAGTTTCAAACGTACTATGTAGCTAGAGATTACCTTGATCTTTAGATCTGCCTACCTCTAACTCCTGAGAGCTGGAATTAGAGGCATGAACTACCATGTTTAGCTTATCTGAAACAGAGATGCAAGCTAAAGGCTTTGTGAATATCATACAAGTACTCTATTAATCTACACCCATATCACTTTATAACATTTTATTTTAAGAATGTTTCTCCAGCCGGGTAGTGATGGTGCATGCCTTTAATCCCAGCACTGGGAAGGAAGGCAGAGCCAGGAAGATCTCTGTGAAATCGAGGCCAGCCTGGTCTACAGATTGAGATCTAGGACAGGCACTAAAAGTACACAGAAAAAAACAAAAAAAAAAAAAAAACGAACAAACAAAAAAAAAAAACCCTGCCTCTCAAACAAACAAACAAACAAATAAACAAACAAGAAAGAAACAAAGAAAAAGAGAATGTTTGTCTAGCAGAAATGAATGCTGAAAACTATTTCCTACAGCTGTATCCCTTGTTTTTTTCTTATTTTTTCACAATTCTTCATGATTTTCTTTTGAAATGAGTCTGTCTCTTCCTCTTATTCATTCAACATTTTATTTATGCAAGTAAAAGAATCCAATGGATTCTATCCATGTTTTGCTTCTTTAATATACATATTTACTGTTTTACCTTTATTCAGGCAGCGCCTTACTGATTGCTCTGTACTTCACATCAATCCCTTTTAACTGAGGTCTGAAAAAGCAACACCCCCTCTCCCCTCAATGAGCTTACATGCACTCTTCCGGAGACTCATAGAGTCTCTGACCACTACCCAGCCTTAAACCTGGTGATCTTTAATTGTGTGTTTTCATTGCAAAAACAATTTTCCTTCCAGTTACATATCTCTGCTGTAATTATCTCTTGTAATTACATACTTCATTTAAAAACTTAATGACATAAGTGAACATCCATTTTTTTAATTCTTTCAAGATGAGACAATGTTAGAAAGATACTAAGTGGATTCATAAGCACTTTTTTTTTTTTTTAATTGGCTATGGAGCCCAGCGGTGGTGGCGCACGCCTTTAATTCCAGCACTTGGGAGGCAGAGCCAGGAGGATCTCTGTGAGTTCGAGGCCAGCCTGGGCTACCAAGTGAGTTCCAGGAAAGGCATAAAGATACACAGGGAAACCCTGTATCAAAAAAAAAATTAAATCGGCTACAGATGTGATAGCATCTGTCTCACAAGTTCACAGGGACATTTTTTCAAGCAATGTAAGTATCATGCCATGCTCTTTCTATGAGTGTCTGAAGTGATATAGATGCCCTGTCTAATTTTAAAATCCATGATGTCTGTTCCTCAAGACAGAACCATCAAATTGCCGAGTATTCTAAGTATCAGGACAGGAAGAGACCTCAACCATTCCCATAATACTCCACGGGCAGACATAAGCCAACAAGCCTGCACATGTATAGGTAAAACTAAATAAAAGCAACACAATTACCCAAACACAGAGTTGCTGCAGGGAAGAATGACAGGCAGCACAAACACAAGCATACTTCTACTCATCAAGAATGGCAAGTTTAGATAAAATAGGGTGCAGCTATCACAGAGTCATCAAAAAGATGTGACATCTTTAATAGCCAAAGTCAGAGTTAACAGTTAGTTAAAGGGAAATCACTCTTCATACTTGAAGAGAATACACACAGGATGATAGGATGGAAGAGAATAAATTCTCAATATGAATGCTGTGGACCAGCTTCTCTCTGTGATTTTTTGTTTTTGTTTTTGTTTTTTGGGGCTTTTTGTTTTGTTTTGTTTTGTTTGTTTTTGGTTTGTTTTTTCTTACTCTAAATCCTCAGCCAATCAGTTTAAAGACACTCACTGTCTTTGGCTGCTATGATGCTTCTTTATCTCTGTATATCAAGCCCTTATTCCAAATAAAAAGGTTGTAAATGAAAAAACAATGTGCTATATGACAAATTATTAGAACCAGAAGAATAAAAACTAAGAGAATTCTAAGAGTTCTATTTATATCCTTTAGGGATACATCTAGTAGTATGTTCTGATAGCACGGGCTAGGAAGATAGTGATAATTTACACACACACACACACACACACACACACACACACACACACACACAAATCAGAATACTTTGGTTGCTACTCAGGGGCATAGCATAGTTGTAATATCTGCTAAAAAATAAGACTAAGATGAAATGCAAATTGTTTTGATAATAGCTGTCCATAACCTTAATCATATTTGCTTGAATTTCTGGTGATTTTAAGTGATGAAACATAGGAGAAGTAAAGTGTGGTTGTACTACTCTGGGCAGTGAGAGAAGCATGTCACCTTACAGCCTGCAATGTGCTTCCCAATTAATGTGCCCAGATATATAATGTGAGGATGTGTTTGAACACGTAGGTATGGTATTTGGCACTCAGTCAGATAGCAGACTGGCGCCTCTTCTTTAAGGCAACTGTACTCTGCCTAGTTTCATGACTATTACTATACAGACTGTGCATGTTGCAAGCTCCTCTATGACTTCTTGTGCCTCATGACTATGATTTCCCTACGAGGAACAAAGGCATTTGGCCTTTCCTACCTGTACTGGTAGCTTCTAGAACTATCTGATGCACCCCAATCACAGATGGACCTTTTCTTTTGTGAAGTGTCAAGATTGCTTATAACCTATGAACAACCCATTTTATAAATGTAGTAAGCTCCACAAAATGTTAAAACACTATTCATATATTGATTGATTGATTGATTGATTGATTGATGTGCTGTGTGTGTGTTCATGTCCCATAGCAAATGTTTGGAAGGCAGACCACCGCTTGAAAGAGGTGATCTCTCCTTCCACTATGTGAGGTCCAGGGATTAACTTCAAATCATCAGCTTTAACATGAAACACCTGAATCCACTGAACCATCTTATGGCCCCAATGTATCAATTTATAAAACCTAATGTGAAGTGAATAGTTGTTAGTTATTATTCAGTGAATAATGACAAGAGGAAAAAGTCCGCATATATTCTCTTGACTGGTGTGTACTCAGTAGTTTTCCTAGAATTATTGTGGGATGGGAATAACACTTTATTATGAAGAAATAAAAATAAATAGTGGAGTTCATTCATTGTAGAAACTTAGATTTTGCTCAAGGCAATAGAGAATTGAGGAATTGGAAATATTTCTTCACATATGTGCACATACTCACCACTTTAAAAAGCATAAAACTGATAATATAGTCAGAGTGAAGATAGTACATTTATCTAAACTGTCACTGGTAGTAACTGCAAGAGCAAACTCCTGGACTGAAGAGCCTGGAGCGCTGGAAAAAGCTGTTGGAAGAAGCCAAAATGTTACCATGTGTTATCTGTTTATTGCAGCATTTAGCTGGCTTATTTCAAGAATTAATGATCTTAAGCAAGATCTAGCCAATTTTCAAGCTGAGATTGAAGAGGACAGAAGTTCAGAAATGTGGGGTATGATAGCATTGGCCTATTGCTTTATCACCCAGACACTGAGATATCACTGATGCACCAAGCTTCCTATAAAGCTCAGTAAGAATTCTCATACCAGCAAATGAATGTGTGCACAAAGGCAGATTGAGAATGAAAATTTGCAAACATGTATAAATATTGTATGGTTTGGTGTGGAGAGCAGACAAACTTCAAGGTGAAAAGGAACAGCATGTACTGAAAAGTCAATCCAGTTCATAAGGAAAACTCTAATAATAATTTTCTGAATAGAACTTTCAATATAGTTCACACAACAGGGAAAAATCTGTATGTAAATAAACCAGAATCTCTCTTAATTTTTAAGGAAATATTTTACCAAGGTAGCTATATATGTAGCCTTCAAAAATGTCCAAAATTGGTGGCAGCAGCTGACTCTAAAACTCTAGTGCCCCTGAGAGGAACAATCATACAGATATGACCATGGATGTTATATATAAGAAAACTGAACCTACAAATTTCAGAAGCTTATGAAAACAAGGTAAAGGTAACGTCTTAATTAAAATTTTTATTGCTGTGAAGAGACACTATGACCAAGGCAACACTTATAAAGAAAACATTAATTGAGGGGTCTTCCTTACACTTTCTGTCCATTAGCATCATGAGGGGGAGCATGGCAGCAGGTAGGTAGATGTGGTGCTGGAGCTGAGCACCTTTATATATTGATAGGCAGGCAGTAGGCAGTCAACTGACTGTCATACTGAAGGAAACCTGAGCAAAAAGGACCTCAAAAACCATCCCTACAGTGACAAACTTAATCTAACAAGCCTACATCTTTCAATAGTGTTACTCTCTTTGGGGACTATTTTCTTTTAAATCACCACATTTCACTCCCTGGCTCCCAAAGGCTATAGTTATAACATAATGAAAAAAAATGTGTTAATTTCAATTTCTAAAGGTCTCATAGTCTATAAGTCTCAAACTTCTTCCAAAATTTAAAACTTTAAGTCTCTTCTGAGACACATGGCAATCTTTTAACTATAATCCTCCTGAAAAAAATCAAAATCAAAATGCAGGTCACATATTTCCAACATATAATGGCACACGATATATGGTACTATTCAAAAACACAGGAAAGGGTCCAAAGTGAGGAAATGATACATAAAAGCAAGACCAAAACCAGCTGGGCAAGCCTTCAACTCAAAAGCTTCATGTCTGATGTCCAAACATTCTTCAGATGTCCAACTCTGTTCAACTTGGTTGACAGCAACACACTTCATTTTCTTGGGCTGATTCCACTCCCTGTTAGCAGCTCTGCTCTTCAGGTATCCCCAAACTCTAGCATCTCTAACATTTTGGGTTCTTTAAGGCTTCAACTTCACAGCTTCACTCAAGGGCCTTTCTACTAGACTTCCATTCAGGGACAGCCCTGACACATTCCTGGCCACAATGGTATTCCTTAGGAATGTAGAAAATTTCCAGAACACCATATGGCTGAATTTGTCAAGTTTTGCTGCTTGATGGGACTGGAACATGCCCCCCTTGTTCAACTACATATTCACCATTTTTGTTTTCCGTATTCACTGCCTAAGCTTGGCTGTTCTTGAATGTGCTCTGTATTCCAGCCTGGCCTCTAACACAGAGATCCACCAGCCTCTGCTTTACCCAGTGCTAGGATTAACAGCATTAACACCAACACCCAGCTCTAAGCTTTTTTTGTTTTAACTTCCTTTTCACAAGTTGGAAATTTAGCTGGGTGTGGTCTGCCTGCATCTGCCTCCCAAGGGCTGGGACTAAAGGTATGCACTATCACACCTGGTTACAAACTTTTCATTAGTTCCTTTTCATTATAAATCTTCATTAGAGTTACCACTAAAACCACGTGGCTAAGTCTATATTAGGCCATTTTAAGATTTTTTCTGCCAACAGAATTAATCCAAAACTCTTCACTTTAACTTTGGACAAACTTTTCAGATAAGGGCAAAAAAGCAGCTACTTCTGTTACCAAAATATCACAAGAACAATCTCTAGGCAACAAACTAAAATTCTTCTCTGAAACCTCTTGAGGTACCCTGCCCCCTACAGTTCATCAAATCACACTCAGCACCACTGTCTGTTGTGGGATATTTGTACACTGTGTGAAGGTATATTGCTGTGATTGTGTAATAAAGAGCTGAATGGCCAATAACTAAGCAGGAGAAGATAGGTGAGATTTCTGGGGAGAGAAAGGAAGAGAGGGAGGAGCTTAGGCATATGGATTATGTCAGCAGAACAGCAGGAAAAACTGAAGAAGTTGGACATATGGCATAGAGGAGTGGTAACTGAGACACGGGGAAGAATATAGATTAATTAGAATGCAGAATGAAGGCTAATTTGAGTTATAAGAGCTAATTAGGAAAAAAGCCTAAGCTAAGGCCAACATTTAATAATTAATAAGTCTTTATGACATTATTTGTGGGCTGGCAATCCCAAAAAGAAAGCGCTGCTGCAACTTTCTTCCATGCTCCTACTAGTATGGCCTATTAAACAGTGCTTAAAGTATTCCACTGGTTTTCTAACCCAAAGTCCCAAAGTCCATATTACTCCAAACAAAAGTATGGCCAGGCCTTTCACATCAATACCCCAGTCCCTTGTATCAGCATTTGTCTTAGTTAGGGTTCTTACTGCTGTGAAGAGACATCACGACCATGGCAACTTGTATAAAGAAAATTAGTTGAGGAGGCTCCCTTACAGTTTCAGAGGTTCAGTCCCTTATCCTCATGGTGGGGAGCATTGCAACAGGCAAGCAGACATTCTGTTAGAGCTTGAAGTCCTTCTCTCTTGAGATCCAGGCAACATGCAGTCAACTGACTGTTATACAGATGAAAGTTTGAGCAAAAGAGACATCAAAGCTCACCCCCACAGTGACACCCTTCCTCCAACAAGGCCACACCTCCTAACAGTGCCTTTGGGGAGCATATTCTTTCCAACCATTACAGATAACATTAACAAAATGAACTATTATAAAAATAAAACCTTTACATAATGATTGGGATACATTATGCTGTGTAACTATATTTTTCCTTTTGACAATGAAAATAATCAGTAATTTGTCTATATTGATGGTATTCCTTGAGCAATTGTGCTGATCCATTTTACTTTCATGGTAAGATTGAGAAAATTTGCTAATGTCCTCCATTTTTGTTAACAAAAACATTGATTGAGGTATTTTATAATTCTACCAAATCCTCTACTGAGATGATGCAAGTGAGCAGTAGCAATGATTTGGATTCTAGGAACTAATAAGTTCATGAACATACCTTCTTCCACAAATTGAGTCCTTTGTGGAACAAAATCTACACAGTGTCCTGCCTGATGCCCTTTTTATCCCAAACCATATGAGAACCTGGAACTTGTCCCCTTCTTAGCATGAAGAAATAAGATACCAATTTGGAAGCAGAAAGGAGGTTCCCCTCCAAGGTAAATTGCTGCCAATTTGGAAGTACTAAAGCAGGCTCTGTCAAGACAAAATCCCTACCACTTCCTTCACTGTAGAGTCCCCAGCACTACAAGATATAAAATAGTATTGTTGATGATTTACCCAGCATATGGTGTTGCTGTAGTTACGTAACAGGTTTGAGTGAGCAAGTAAGTTTTGTGACTGGAATAAAGAACTAATATCTGTATGTTTAAAGATCACATGACACTCTTTTATGTATGAATGGATTTTTTTAAATTAGCAAATTTCTGATAGAAAATTAGGCATCATTCCCCTTTTTGTTCTAATTTATAGGGCCATTTTATCATTCTAAAATAGTTCAAAAGTTCTCAGTGAGCTGCTTAATGAACATAGTTGATTGAAAATTGTGACATTAGCAAAATCTCCACTGGATAGCCCTCATACAGTGTTCATATGCAGCTTAGATATTACAACCCTAACTAGTCATGTGTCTTTTTGAGAGCTTTGGGGAATGAAAACTGTAGGAAGCTACAGCCAGTATAACACAGCAGAACCTTTTATATTAAGGAGTGTTTTTTTAATAATTAACAGAATGCTCTCTGAAATATATAATCATAGTAAATATTTAAACCAATAGCATGGCTGTTTCATGTCATGATTTTGCAATATTATATTCATCCTTTATTATGTATGCTGTATTTTTATGAGTCTGGAAATGAAGTACATTTGTTTACATGTTCATTGCCAACAAACTATGAGTAATGCATTGCTCTGGATAAGACACACATAATGACATTAGTCAAAGAAAGTTTTTGGTTCCATGAAAATCTTATGGGATCTGTGTGTGATGATTTTCACTGCATGCTGTTGTATATATAGTGTTTTTCACTATGTGGCCCTTGATTGTATTTTTATGTTAACTAACACAATGAATGTTGAAACAAACTTTTCAGAAATTATTATTTTTGTTTACTTCTTTTACTTTTTGACTTTTTAGTAAAATTACATTATTTTGTCCTTCCCTTTCCCTTCTTAAATCATCTTATATGCCCCTCGTTGATCTCTTTCAAATACACATTCTAAATTGACATTAAGTGTTGTTACATGCAAATATGTATATCTTCTGAAATAAATAAATTCAACCTGCTGTCTGTATAATGTTACTCATGTGTTTGTTTTCAGGACTGACTAACTTGTGTTGGATAACCAGTCAGTGTGCTTTTCCCTGGGGAAAACCATTTCTCATGATCTCAGGATTCATTATTTGCCTTTAACTCTGTGTTCAGTGTTGAGGCCTTGTGGGCTTTTGCCACCTCGGCTTTAGCAAATCCACTGTTGAGTTTGTTCAACTCATGTGTAGGCCCTCATGCCAGTGAGACTGCATTCCATAACTTTGCATTCTGGTTGGTTTGGTTTTCGGTAATGGTCTCTGTTTGTTACAAATATTAATGATAACTTTTATTATAAACATTTTTTTCAAACAAGTAGTTCTTAATCATATAAATCTGAGAACTTTTTCTTTAATCTATCAGTGTCATTTAATTTTCCTATCACTTTCTCATACCCAATGTTCATATCTCAAAAGTGCAGACTGGCTGGAGTCATGGCTTAGCAACTAAGAAGGTGTACTATTCTTCCTCAGTTCCCATCACCCATGTTGGGTACCATACAATAGTCTGTGATTCCAGTGCCAGGGCATCTGACACCCTCTTCTAGACTTCACAAATATCCACTCACATATATACACACCCAAAACACATAAATAAAACGTAAAAAATACTTCTGAAACAACACAGTTAAGATTTATAAAAATTCATCTGTGGTAAATACTCCATATGACTAAGTTGACATTTACATATGTATTTAATTCATGTAGAAGCAAACCCCATCCTAGTACATACCAGTATTTTTATATATAATATACATTATATGCTATATTAAATCTACATCAATGTTTTTTTATGATGCATTCCTATCAAAATGGGATAATGTAGTGGTACCTAAAGCAATTTGAAGAGTAAAGAGTCTTATTTGATGGAAAACATATATAAGGTGTGGCAATCCATGTACTCCTCTGATTGTCATGGTTTCTCAGTAGAGCAGAACCAGTCACTCTCTATGACAGCTCTACTACAGAGACAAGTGATTTCCACTTGACACTGAGGGGTTTGCCTCTCCTCCTTCTGTCATACTATCATGGAGAGCCTGGTTTTCTTCTTCTGTTTATCAGACAAAAGTAATTTTGATAACTGTGGGGCATTTACCCACCAACCTCACAGCTCCCCATAGTTTTCTTGAGTGTGAGCAGCAGGAAATATTAGATAGAAGGATTTATAGTGTGAAGATAAACAGATAGAAAATAAAGGATGGCCTTGAGAGCCTGGAACCTTTTCCAAAGGGCCCTGACTGTCTCTGCCCCAGGGTATTTATAAAGATACCAAGGAGGTGGAGCAAAACACCTCCTCCCCCAGCACAGCCAAGTGCAGACCATTTCAGACACCTGCACTCAGGCCTGTGGTCTTAATCATCCTCTATGTGAACCTGCTGGGTAAAGCCACGAGGAACCTGAAAATGGGCTCCCACAGATAACAAAATAAACAATATTATCAACAAGTTCTAAAAAAATGAATTTTGAAAACAGTTGAGATTTTTCATCAGATTTTGAAGTGATAGACATCACTTTTTCAGCTCTATTCTCTGAATTTCTCTTCTTCTTTAGGGATTATAATATATGAATGTTTGATACAACATTTCATATCTTCTCACATGTTGCTGTTGTCCATTCAACTTTGTTTTTCCTTCTGCTTTTCTATGTTTCCTGCAGGGTACCTTCCACTGCTTTCTCTAGAAGTGGATCAGTTATACTCAGAGCCTTCTTAGAAGTCCTGTCATATAGTAAATGTTCATTAATAACACGTTTATGAACATATTATGGTCTTTTAAGAGGTTTGTATTTTACTTTAAATATGTGAACTTGTTATAAAACATATTTCAACTTCCTTGGCTGATAGGTCATTGGGCAAAAGGGCTTTGATATTGCCCTTAGCTGAGAGGAACTCTCTGACTTCACTTTGTCCCTTACTTAGGGAACTGAACTGATCAACCCTCAAAAGCAGACACTCCTTTCTCATCCTTAAGAGTATTTACTTTAGAAAACCCCAAGTAAGTTCTTTCTTTCTCCTTAGTTTGTAAATCTTGTTGAAGACCCTTGTTAGTTTTATAAACCAGGGCTGTTTCAAGGAGCTTCAAAACACCCTTTTGAAATGTAAGCATGAGAGAAAACACAGCCCCTGCCTCCTAGTCTTTAAGAGGACATGAGACTAAGTTTTATGTGCACTCTGCTTCAATTTATACAACCGTCTGCTTTCATGAGGAAAGGAATACGGTTCCTTTTGGTTGAAGGCTATCCATGACCAGATATAATTGTCCTGTGAGGTTGTGGACCTTTAAACCTCCCCTCTCTACACCTTTGGAAATTGGCTCACATTTATCTCCGTCCTCCTTATTCTTTCACAATTGCATTGAATAAATACTTTCTTGCTGTTTACTGTGTCAAAGGGAACTTTTACTTTTACATCATATTTGTTCTTTTTAAAACTTTTTCTCCTAAATATCTTTATAATTTTATAATATGTAATTTTATTTTAGCATAGCTAGTAAATATTGACATTGTAAACAAACCTTGTTGTATAGTCTGTTCATGCACTGATATTCCAGCACATATTTTCAAGGAGATTTTGGAAAACCATTAAGCTTAAATTATTTTCAGTAACGGAACTCTAAACTTGTTTTTGAAAGCTTTAATGGGGTACACTATTATCATTTAACCTCAACCTATCTACACAGGTTTTAATTATCTGAAATCTCAACCATGATGTAACTGAGTGATCTTGAGCCAATCAGGATGTCAAGTCTTTTGCACAACCAATGTTATGAGAAGTTCTTTTGAACATTCCTGATCAAAACCTGTCTGATTCTGTCTCTGGTAAGTTCTCCCTAAGTATATCAGTCTAAATAACCATCCAATCAAAATGCAACCCTCTACAGAGTCATAGAACTCTTTGCTGTTTGTTGGTTGCTTTTTGTCTATTTCCTTCACTTTTGTTTCACAACTTTCCATTGTTTCCTCCTGAACTCAGCAAGTCTGCAGGCTTTATGAGCAACTGCACTCTTCTGAGAGATTTTGGGATAGTTCTATGTGCACTCATTGAGTGGAAAATTCATCAACAGTCTCACCCAGCTGGGAATTTTTGAGAACTACAATAATGACTATCCTGGATGCTATGAGAGTGACCAACCACTTTTTAATTGGAAGCCATGCCTGGGATTGTTTAGTAGGATAAATTATGTTGTTGACTAGCTCATAAGCCCTAGGAGAAAACATGGTACTGTACTATTATCTTGTTAAATGGACCTAGCATTCAACTTCCCCCCAATTTTTTTTTGTCTTGATGCCGATAGGGTTATTACATCACACAGATCTCATCAGAAAAGTATTTTGCTATAGATGACAATTAATATGGATACTCCCCCTATCAACATGCAGAGAATAAGGGTCTGTGGAGTGGTAAGATCCAAATGACACATCTATATCTCAGCCTCTCCCATCAAGATTTGGGGATCATATCAAAAAAAAGGAGGATGAATTGTTGCTATAGTCTCTCTAACACATATAGTATGTCTCTCTAAAATAGAATTTACCAGACATGATAGTGAAGATACATACATAGACTCACAATGGTTGTAATTATGTACACAACAGACAGACAAGGTCAAGGTGCCAAAATCATAGCATGGATGTTTCTGGAGGGTAGGTGTCAATGAAGTTTCACCTTTAACTAAGGAACTATTAGCAACTGATATGTGCTGGGTGGGAGAGTCCATTTTCTTCAGGTATTCAAGCCCTGAGACATTAACAGTGATCTGGTAAATGGTCTGACACCCATTCACATATAAGCAGAACTAAACGAACACAATAACTATTGGAAAATAAAAAAAAGAGAAAGTATCTGAATTTACAAAGAAGGGAAAAGTGGGATAGGGAAATGAATTGATCCACACAGATTATCCATGAGTATGTCTATTAAATAAAATATGTTTAAGTTGACACTATCAATACCCAGGAATGATGAATGACTTTTGAAATAACATATAATTGTAGTCTTAGATTTTAACAAGGTTTTTCTTATCACCAATACTCTTATTCACCTAATATACCTAATATGATCAATGGCCATAAGAGCATTCTTCCCTTTTCTCTTTATGATAATTTTCTCTCAATCATTCCTTTTATTCTAGGACCAGATACAATTAGTTTCCATTAACCAGTGCCACTGGAAAAGTACAAGAGGAAGTTCATCACATTGTACTTATCCTAATTAACTTTCATCTTATTTCTGGAGAATATTTTCAGTAAATGTGACAGACATCAATCTCAAAATCATGCAATCCTACTTTAAGATAGGTGATAGTATCTCCTGGATAGCTTTCACATTGTTTTATTTATAATCTACACCAATTTTATGACTTCCTATAATATAATTACTCCCACTAGCCTAGATGATTATAATGGACCCTGAAAATTATTCCCTTAGCAATTTCAATTATTATTATTATTATTATTATTATTATTATTATTATTATTGGTTTTTTCAAAACAAGGTTTCTCTGTGTAGCCTTGTGCCTTTCCTGGAACTCACTTGGTAGCCCAGGCTGGCCTAGAACTCACAGAGATCCGTCTGGCTCTGACTCCCGAGTACTGGGATTAAAGGCGTGCACCACTACCCCTGGCTGTAATTTCAATTATTTTTAATAATGTGGTTAAAATACAAAACATGTTTTCTAAAATATACTAATCAGGTCATCAGACTTCATATCCTAGACCTCTTAATAGCTTGCAATGGTCCTTCAGAGAAGAAAAATGGGCTGTAGATGAAATACATGTGTTCCTTTCAAGTGTTAATGGACTAACCTGAGTGTGATTGATGCCATAAATAGGTAAAGTGTTTAGAACACTAGGCTCTTAGGCCATAATCATCATAAAAAGGATTGATATTTGTCATAATCAAATACTTCAATTGTTTAAAAAAGGGGAGTGTAAAGTTTGTTAATTTGTAAACAAAAGGCCTTTGTTTTCACCTGTTTGTGGAAGTGAAGAAGTTCTTAATTATAGCACATTCAGAGCACCAGGCTCCCTTCTGTTTAGTGAAGGCTGCTCTCTGCTTCCCGAACAGCATACTGAACACTATGTTCTTTCATGACACAAAGGCAAATGGAATTAAAGAAAGCCTCATTAGGTAGCTGACTCATAATTACTCTATATATTTACATTGTCATAATGGCTTCCTATTATTTAGAATAACACTTACACATAACACATTACAGTGCCCATATAAAGTAGGTTTAAAAATCTCCTCTATCTCTTTTGCTATGAGTGGGTATGTGAAGGCTCCTATCTATGAAACCAGAAATATATGTAATTTCAATAGACACTAAAAGCAGATGTGGCTTATTCTTGAGTTTCCAAATTCTAGAAGAGTAAGAAATCATTTTATATCACCTTGAACTAACCATACTAATATTCTGTAGTGCCCCCTAGAATGGATTGACACAGGTATTTCACAGACATGGGGCTTGCTATCTCCATTGATAGTCTTAGTGTTTGCTTTGTTTTATCATACTTTATACAAACAGTATTCTCTGTATAAATTAGCTAAAGTACATCAATCTTTGGTACTCATGAAGACAATTTAAACACCCAGGGCAGACACAAATCAATTGTGTCCAACATAAGTCACAGAATACTCAAGAATAGTAGAAGTTTGGCATTCTTTACTGAAAATGACAGTGTTTTTAGCTGGAATGCATAGTCTGTTTTCTTCTGTGACCTACACCTCTCTGTTCAGATTATTTCTGAATATCATCTGTCACTAAGTCAAACATTAAAAATAAAGTATTAAAGTTATTCTATGGACTTATATTTTGCTCTTCTTGATTGGAAATTGCTTAACCTCGTGATTTGACATTAAGAGAGTATATATTTTCTCACTCTTCATAGACAGTATTAAAGGCCCTGAGTAATCTGATTTTCATAAAATTCCAAAGACAAGAGAGAACTCAGAACTTCTGTCACTGTAAAATTCCCTCCTTGATTCAACAAATGTTGATTACTTTCAATACATAACACTGCAAAGGATGCCTCAGTTTGGGAAAAAAATATGCTTAATTTGCTAATGTCTGGAACTGTGCATTGTAGTGCAGAGAAACAAAGGAAACACATTACTCACAGATCATATATCTCCAGATACTGAAAAGTCTAATGAAGAAACAATGTTAAATGATATTAACAGTTTGATAAGGAAATGTGTATATGAAGAAAATCAGCACTATGATCCCTACAGATACTAAAGTTATGTCAACGGTCTTTTCTCTCCTTCTTCCATCTTCTTTTGCTTTTCAATCTTGTCATGATTCCTAGGTATGGAAAGCTGTTAGTAATGTACTTAATTCAGCAAGTTAAGATGACAGGGAAGTTTCATTAAGAATTGCAGGCAAATATTTTCATGTGTCAGTCAAACAATGGTTTTGAGGGGAGAATACAGCTTGCATTAATATCTGAGCATATGACAAATAACTGCATCTACCTGTAACTCTTTTTATCTTTTTGACCTACAAATTTTGAGACAGTAAAATATAATTTGTTATCTGTAAATCATAAAATGTGAAATCCACTATGTTCATGATCTACATGGTCTGGTAAACAGATGCTTTTTGAATGTCACAGAATATAGGGATTATAAACAGAGGGAAAAGGTAGTAATTAACAGAATCAGAAAATCAACATATAGATTATTTCTCAACAGTGTCTTCCAATTTTTTTTTAAACATCTACTGTTTAACTGATTTTTTTCCTATTTTTTAATTCTTTATATGGGCATATTTAGTTTATTTGTCATAAAAACACAAAAGGGTTCTAGATGTCAAATAAATCAGATGAAAATTGGAGTACACAGATCACAGCTGCAGCTCCACAAACTTAGCCAAACCCAGATAACAGCGTGTGTGCGTGTGTGTGTGTGTGCGTGTGTGTGTGTGTGTGTGTGTGTGTGTACTTAAGCTACAGTTATGCTGCCCTCCCCTTGCTATCCCTAGCAGAAAGAAACTACATCATTTAAAGACTTTCTTGTGGCATAGAGTAACACATTTAAAACTATTTGTCAAAGTTGTCTGACCATATTTTATTGCATCAGAATTTGTACAAAGCAAAGTTGAAAGGCAAAAGAACCTAATCACACTTACTGGCACCTGGGGTTCATACATTTTGAAATCTTCTGGAAGAAGCCTCTCTCAGCATTCTGGTTACATGAATGCTGGATTCTTGATTAACAGTCTTGAATATTTCATAAAGATCAAAACAAATTAGAACCAGTGTATTTACTTAAATTGATAATGACATCATTAGTGATATTTTTGCAAAGATATTAATGAGTTAAGGGAAGCATATTTGAGAAGATGAAAATGAAGACTACAAGAAATTTCTTGCTCTGTAGTACATGGAAGCAAGACTGATTACATGTCATTTTTTCCAATGTCTGTGTTCTGTTGCTTTGAGATTGTAATCACTCTAGGGGTGATAGGAAGCAATGGTGGATAGGTAACAAGTAACAAAGTTTCAGTCACTGGCATCTTAAAGAATTATTTCTAAAATGTCAGTTGCAATTACAACAATTTTGAAAAATAAACTGGAATAAAATTGTCCTGCAGTGGGAGAATGTAAAAGAAAAAGTCATTTACCTATGTCACACACATTTTCAAAACAGCAAAACCTATGTAATCATGTACTTAAAAACATATAGTATAGAAATCAATTTAAATATTGACAATATATCACCGATGTACATATAGATGTTAATGAAATATGAACACATCAAATTTTGCATTATATCGCTCTTTTCATAATTTACCACGGTTGCTGCTGAATAAACATGGAGTTCTTCACAGGTCTAAGGCTCATGCAAAACCACAGCAATTCTGGGTCTTGGAAACTGGAGAAGCAAGTGTTACAGGAAAGTAAATGAGAACCAGTGTCTCTAATAGAGTTGCTGCCATGGCCCTAGGGAAACAGGCTTGAAACAGTACAAAACTCAGAGAACTAACTGATTACTTGCTTCATTCCTGGTTTCACACCTGAAATTAGAAAAGCTTGTTGTAGATCCTAGTGGGCAATAGCACACAACAGCGAGGGGAAGAGTGAACTATAGTGATTCACACATTGCCCGGGACTGGTTCAAGTTGGCTTCCTATCATCGGCCCCAGATTCTAACAATCGAAGAGAGAAGTAAGTCTCTAGAATGTATAACTCAAAATTAATTGACTGTTGAAGACTTACATATATTGACAACAATTTTGCACAAACTGATAAAAATAAACTTTACACTTTATTTGTATTCATAGAAACTGGTGGAGATATTAATCAACTAAAGAATTGCCTAATGAGCATTTCATCAGCATCTTCACTGGTATAGAGAAAAATTTATTATTTTATTGTATTTACCACCATGAATGTACTTAGAAAATTATTCGAGTTTCATCTAATGAATTCTAAAGAATGTGCTTCATTTGCCTTAAGGGTATTGATGAATCATATGAAAAACATCTATTTTACAAGACAAATTATAATACACTGGCTTAAAACCATAACAAATACTGAGTACCCACTATAACATACAAGAAAACTCAGCATCTGTGGGACCATAAATGTTTTCTTCCTGCCATCAAAGAGCCCAGTATATAACTACCATTCTTACATTACTATACTATTGATCACCTCTTTGACATGTCTGTTTTGGACACGTTGTATTTCTAGTGCTTGAAACAGAATAAACCAATTTCTTAAAAGCTGAATAAATTAGGCCAGAAATTTGGATTGATACTAGATATTGAATGATAATTTTCCTATATAAATTTTAAATGTGGATATAGTAATGACACATTCTAATTCTATTCAAGCATTTGTCAACTGAGCTGGGTGGTCCTTTTACATTAAACACATCATTGTCATAAAATATTGAATACATGCTAATGCTGTGATGGTACTTCATGGTAGCAAAACAATGTTAAAGTCTATTATCATTTTAAAAGAAATGGAGGAATCCAAATCACTTTATACAGTAGGATGTAGTTTTACTGGTTAACACATAAAGAAGAGGTTAAGTGGGGCCAAGGAAATTGCTCAGCAATCATAGGCAACTGTTAAACCTGATGGCCTGAATTCAACCCCCTGGGACCTACATAAGGGAGAAAAGATCCAGCTCCCATAAGTTGTCTTCTGGTCTTCACACACACACACATATCTCTCTCTCTCTCTCTCTCTCTCTCTCTCTCTCTCTCTCTCTCTCTCTCTCTCTCTCTCTCTCTAATACACACACACACACACACACACACACACACACACACACACATACACACTTACAAAACCAATAATGAATTAAGAAAGTATTAAATGGTCATTTTATTGTACTAGGTAATATATGCCTATCTAAATTTTTTGAAATAGAAAATATTGTCTTTTTCATATTTAGGATTCTATTTTTATATAACTGCATGCATATAATGATAATTTTATTGAAAATAGATTCTCTTCTCTCAATTGATAATCCTGACCAGTTTCTTCTCCTTCCATTCCTCCCATTTCCCATCCACTTTCCTCCTCTGGGATCTGGGGATCCAACCCCCTCTCCATTTACTCCTTAAAAAACTGACATCATGAAAATGGATGCAAATAGCAAATATTTTCAAACAAAAAGTATTACACTATTAAAAAGAAATCAGAAAACTTTAGAATTTAGATAATTTATTAATATTTTAAAATGAATGTAAAATAAGTACATATCGACCCAGAAGGGTATAAAACATAAAAGGTCAACAACAGTGCCCTGCAATCTAATTTTATGTCAAGACACTGAAATATAAGTGTTCTCAGAGGTAAACTGATAAAAATTTAAGAGTATTGGAAACAGATGAAACCACTAATTCATTGGAGAGTGTTTAATTGTAGAGTTGTATCAGGTCATTCAGCCAATGAGCCTCCATTCTCTATGCTATTATTAGCAATGCTTTGTGGGCAGCAAGGCCAAGACAGGATCCACCAGAGCCAGGCTGTGTAAAGACTGGGGTTCTCCCATATTTAATGCCAACAGGATGGAATTAAAAGTTGTATGCCTTGAAAACTTGCTATTACTTTAGTGTTCTCTGACATATGCTGTGCCTTCCTTTACAAATATCAAAAGATCAGGTATTCATAATTTAAAACACAAGTAAGTAGGCAGAAAAATATATAAACCTCTCACCATCTCCTCTAGATTGGGTGTTGTCTATTCAGGATGTCTTCATCAGATAAGTATCATGGACTGGATTGCTTATAAACCATTGGAATACTTAACACACTGAAATAGTGTCTGGAAGTTATAAGATCAAGGGGCTTATTATCACCACCAATTGCACATTTTTGTGCCCTTAGCTGTGTTTTCACAAGGTAAGAAGTTGCGGATGATCTCCGGGATTTTTTGTATCAGGGAGCCCACTCAATTGATATCAACTTTTCCCTTAAAGGTTGTTTCATCCCTGAAGGTCTGAGATCCTCAGATTACATTGGCAGTTATGATATTAACAGATGTATTTTGATTTCACAATGGTATCTGGTGGTGCCTAGGTCTGCTGGATTTCTGTAGACTGCCTGTTGCCCCTTTCTAACTGGGCTTCCCTAAACTCTGGGCCTGTATTGGTAGAGGAAACACAGATGAGTTGTGAGGTTTTAGGCTACCTTCCTTCCACTGTCTCAGGAGAATTCTTAGCTTCCACTGGGAGAGTTGATGGCTGCTATATCCATTTTCAAGACTACAGTGTCATTGTGTTTTACCCTAACATCCTCGTGTGGTCTTCACTGTGATGAGATTGGGAAACTCAAACTGTTGATTTTCTTTTGATTAACAGTTCTCTTTAAATCATTTCTTTCTTCTCCAATTTAAGCATAGAGCAAAAAACAATTTGTTCATTCAATACTGTCTCAGTCAAATGTCCAGTTTCATCACTGACAGATTTTTTTCTTCACAAAGCAGACATCAGCCAAATTCTTTGTTATTATATGATGTGCACAGTCACTGCAGTTTCTAGCAACAAATCATTTATTTCCATCACAGGCTTCATCAAAATGGCCCTTTCTCATCATGTTTCTACCAATATTCTGCTCATGATTATTTCAGAATTTTCTGAGGTAATTGGAGCTTTCTCTCTACTTTCTCCCCCCTTAGGCCACAGTAGAAACAAATTTAAAAGTCATTCATGGTAATATAAGCTTTTCCTTGCGTGTAATTCAAAACTCTCCCAGTCTCTACTCACTACTACATTCATATTTTTACCTATTTAGGTAATTGCCTCATGCCCATTTCCATTATACAGTACCAATTTAGTCCTAACTTAGTTGGACTACTACACAAACTGCCTTAGGCTCAGTGAAGGTACAGGACAGAAATATTCATCTCCCTGATCTTAAGTGAGTCAAATAATTTCAAGATCAAGGAGTTGGCAGATAAGTTGCCATTTAAGGGGCACACTGTCTTGTGGCCTCAGGGGAAGATAGAAACAAGCTCATTGGTTCCTTTTTCTTTTTGAATGACGGTAATATCACTCACTATAGGAAAACACTCAGTAATTCCAATCCTTACCCCATGTTTGCATATCAGCTTTCAGAATGAGAATTTATGGGGTACACAGACCTTCACTACTCTATAATAGCTCAAAATACAGGAGTGGATGAATAATTAATATAGTGAATTAGTTTATATTATCAGCTAACAATTTCTTTAGTACTATAGGTAGCTTTTCCTTTACAATACTTTATTTTTAAATCTTGAAACTAACAACTTTAGGTTCAGTTGTTTCAATGAAGAACATCAAAGCAGATAGAGTTACTGCATAGTATTGCTTCCTAGCTGAAACATTTCTCCTGCAGGGTGCAGGTAGACTCCTAAGGCTAAATAATAAACAAAGCATAAATCTCAGAAATCAGGAATCTAGGATTTACAAGACCTCTCAAAGTCACACAAGAAATAAACAGTTGCTGGAGAGAGACTCCTTGACCAGCTGAGCTGCCCAGGCAATGAGTTATAAGGAAGCAGCTGTGCTGAGTCTTCCTCACCTAAGCTAAGGTGAGGTTAGAGGAGATGCATCAGCTTTGGGGTCATCCACCCTTCATCCTTACCTTCGTGAGTGACCTGATTAAACTCACACATTCTCTGAGATAGAATTAAGCTGCTCAGGTCTGTCACTGATGTCATATATGACATGAGGAGATGTGTGCTCACATGTAAGAAAGCAGTCTAGGAGGAAGACAGAGTTGCCTGATTTGCTGAACATGGATTTTCCTCAAAGATAAATAAAAACAAAGGAATATATAAAATACAAGATAAAATGGAGAAGTAGTAAAAATCCAGAACTAAATTACTGACTCTTTTCAGTTCTGAAAAGACAGAAAGAATGGAACAATATTTTTAATAAGTAGCTAACATTTTTTTCTGTCCAAAAAACCTGGCAACTTCTATTTCCTGTGTGCTATGAACAATTTTATAAGTGTTATTTTCTTGTTTTCATTTCAGTGTTGTATCACTGAACAATTTTAGGTGGTGAGTAATATCATTGAAGTTGAACTTCATTTTACTGCTCCCATGTAAGTAAATGGAATTGTCAAAATGATTAGCAACTGTGGTCCATGCACAGCAAAACCTTATTTATGTATCTGCACCATAAACTAGTCCTGTGGCTCTATTATTCTCTTTCAGTGGATTTAAAATCTCTAATTTTCACATAAATCTATAATTTAATAAGATTTATTTATATAAATGATGGATGGAACTGGAAAAAATTCTGAGTTAGGTAACCCAGACCCAGAAAGACAAACGTGGTATGTACAGGTGGATATTAGCTATAAAGTAAAGGGTAACCATGCTACAATTCACAGACCCAGAGAGGTTAGGTAATAAGGAGGGCTCAGAGGGGCATTCAATTCTCCCTGGGAAACAAAACCAAAACAAAACAAAAAATGATTTCTAGGTGGACAGGGGGTTGGTGGGATGCCTATGAGGTGTCAGGTGGGGGTGAGGTGGGAGGGATAGTACTGAAAGAGAGGACTGGGAAGGGAGTCATTTCAGAGTCAGGTAGAAACATGGTGTAAGGGAAACTTACAATAATCTACCAGGATGACCCCAGCTAAGACTTCTAGCAAAAAGGAATACAAAGCATGAACTGGTCCCCTCCTGTCACCAGGCAATACTACAAATGGTGGGATTGGGACACCAATCTAGCCACATAATCTTCAACCTACAGTCTGTCCTGCTTATGGGATATGCCAGGGTAAGAGTCTCACAGATTGTGAGAGTGGCCAACTAATGACTCTATCAGCCTGAGACACATGAGCTCAATCCTTGACATTGCCTGGAATGTCAGGACCTAGAGGCTGTATGGCCCAGAGACATAGGATACAGAACCAAACAGGATTAGAGAAAAAAAAAATGTCAATGTAATGATGCCAAATGATATTCTGCTTTACTCATAGATTGGTGCCTAGCCCAATTCTCATCAAAAAAGCTTCACCCAGCAATTGATTGTAGTCAGAAGATTTCTCTGGTCCTGCCTGGGCCCTGTGATCTGGACAAATCTCTCCCACTCACATCCCCATATAAGCACACAAAGGCTTATATTGATTATAACTGCTTGGCTATTAGTTCAGACTTAATACTGACTAGCTCTTACACTTAAAAACCCATAATTCTTATCTATGATTAGCCACATGGCTTGATACCTTTTCTCAGTTCTGCCTTCTCATCTTGCTTCCTTTGTGTCTGGCTGGCAACTCAGCTCTTTCTCTTCCCAGCATTTCTTTAGTCTGCTCACCCTGCCTGGCCAATACTGGCCAATCAGTATTTTAATAAGACAAGTGTACAAAAGAATTATCCCACAGCAACTGATGGAAACAGATGGAGAGATCTACAGCCAAACATTAGGCTGATCTCAGAGAACCCTGCTGAAGAGAGAAAGAAAGGATAATAGGAGACTGAGAATTCAAGGACATCACATGAAAATCCATAGAAACAACTAACCTGGGCTCATAGTGGCTCACAGAGACTGAACCAACAAACATGGAGCCTGCATGGGAGTGATGTAGACCCTCTGTATATGTGACAGTTATATAGGATGGTCTTCTTGTGGGACATCTAACAATGGGAGCAAAAGCTGTCTCTCACACTTTTGCTGGCTTTTGGGACCCTATTCATCATACTGGGTTGCTTTCCCCAGCCTTAATACATGGGGAGTGTAGGAAGATAAGATCTACAAGACTTGAGAGATGCCTACTTGGAGTCTGCCTGAGGGCCTAGCAACAGGCCCTGTCAGAGGTCCTGATCGTGCCCAGCCAATGAGGGACAACTGAATTAAAAAGTGATAGACTGATTTCTTAGGCAGAAATAATTAAGTATAACATTGATGCTATGCCACACTAATTAATAACACTGATTCAGGTCTCCAGTAGAAAAGACAGATAAGATATGGGAAAAAAAAAAAAGAAACACCAAGAAATTTAAGGTGTGGGGCCCTCCTACGCTGCCTTAGAATAAAGAAACTTGGCATTGTTACTGAATGTTTAATATTACCAGATTTTCTTCTCTTTTATTTGTTTCCATATGTTTGCTTCTTCTAAAAATATACTGTTACCCATACTTGTAAAGTTGTTATACTATAGTAATTAACTCATAGCCTGCATTTCAAAGCTTCAGACCTCATTATGGAGCATATTCCTTTGTGTGTGTGTTCATGTACTAATCTGTACATTCATAAAGGCTTAGAATTCTGGCCTGCTTGCTGAACTTACAACCATGTATGAGAAAACATCCCATCATACATTGAAATCTCAAAATCATTTAATGTATGACTGCTTTTATATGAACTTAATAGGAAAGAAGACCTTTGCTCTTCAGCATTCCTTGAGCCCAGGACTTTAGTCAGATGGAGATGTTGTTTGGGGGTGTTACAATTAAGCACAGGTAACTAAATTGTTCTCACATATGTCTGTATAACATAAATGTATGAGCACAAAACATTCATTGTATCAATAATAAAAATAATTTTTTTAAGAAAAAGAGAGCCTTAGTTAATGGGGTATGTTTCTTGAAATAAATCTGAACTACATAGACTTCTAAAGGAAAAAAATCAGTTGACTTTAGTGTACTCTAACTTTAAAGACTTGGGTAATACTTTCTTATCTAGTCAATAGTCAGAGATGATGCTATCTTGTGAGAAAGGCTGCTCCCTTAAATAGAAGCAGAGGTGCATCTCGGCAATCCTCAACAAGACTCATTGAAAACACAGTCTGGAGATCGAAAAGCAATTAACAGGCTCGATTGTGATAATTACCCACAGTATGGAGGCCTCGCTAAGATACAGCTTCCCCTGTGCCAATAATAGAATTCTTTAAATGGTGATATATTTTCATAGACACAAGAGCTTGCTCGTTTTGACCTTGTCACTTATATTGGATGGGGAAATCAACTTCCTTCACACCTTTCTCTATGCCTAAAATATGGCACACTGTTGTTTTCACAACTTATAATGTCACCTGAATGTTACCTTGAGTCATGACTTAATCAGCCAGAAGAAAGCAACATCTCCTTTACTTCTGTTGTTTCTTTTCATTGCGATGCAACGATTGCCAAGGCACAAAACATTTAAATTGAGTTGCGATTAAAATCAAATGTGTAGACAGATGGGGCAGTTGTGATTCTGGCATAATCTGTCCCTTATTAAAAGAGGTCAAGGTGATTCAAATTTCTATCTTCATGAAATAAAGCAATTCTAGAGCAAAATAGAAGCCACACATTAATTTTTTGCTCAAAGGCAAACTTTATTTCTTAATAATTAATATTTAATATTCTGGATTACATGTGTTTCTCATCATATTAAAATTATACTGGGTAATAAACATATAATGATATGTAATATATATGCATATATATATATGTTATATCGATATATGAAAATTATGTGTGTTTTTATACAAAAGACACACATATGTAATTATTATTATGTAATATATTATTCATTTTTTCCTTAAATATAGGATCTTAGAGTGTAGACTCAGGAAGCATAGATATAAATAAGTCTGAGGGAATTATCTTCTTCTCAGAAAATTTATGTTGAAAAGCTTTTCTACATTTTTTTCTCTTTATTTTTTTTGTTCAGCTGTTTATTGGCATTTATGCATGCCATATAGTTCTTAACTTTTCACTGTGTGTAATATCTTATGTTGCAGCAGTTAACTCTATTTTAAAAGTTTATAATAATAATTTTGATAGTTTAGCAAATAAGGTTGTAGATGAGTATCATTCAAATAAAAATATCTAGTTGCAAATTGTCTTGGAGCAACAATTGGAATGATACATCAGATTGGAGTAATTTGATAACATAAACAAGACAAAAAAGGTTAACTAGCTAATCTGATTCAGCGATAGAGTTGGGCTTATTGTAGAAATAAGGCTTATTATTAACTTTGAACATATTCATTTATTTAATTCCAAATATACTGTTTCTTGAAGATTCTAACAACATGACAATTCACAATGCTATATTAATTTCTATTTTTATGAGAAAATAGAATACTATGTTTTTGACCTTGTACCTATTGTCTATAAATTAATATACTTCATCTATATGATCAAATCAGAAAACATTGTAGCTAATTCAATTCCTAAGACAAGCACTATAATGGAGAGAGAGTAGGCAACTTTCCCACGGCCACAGAGTAAACTGGCCAAGTCAAAATCTGATGACATGAAAGGTAGACCTCTGTAGAAAACGGTCACAGAGATGAGTTCAATGTACACTATAGGCATATGCAGAAATTGTAGAAACATCATACAGATTCTCATTAATGTTTTCAATTAGTATTAATTAATAATGATGACAATGAACTCCACTAGGCTGGTATACAGTCAGCTTTTCTTTCTTCTTCTTCTTCTTCTTCTTCTTCTTCTTCTTCTTCTTCTTCTTCTTCTTCTTCTTCTTCTTCTTTTTGAGACAGGGTGCAGCTTTGTGCCTTTCCTGGAACTCACTTGGTGACAAGGCTGGCCTCAAACTCACAGAGATCTGCCTACCTCTACCTCCCAAGTGCTGGGATTAAAGGTGTGTGCCACCACCGCCCAGCCATTCAGCTTTTCTTTACTTCAGCATTCTGACCACTTGATCTCTGGTTTGAATGCTAATTCGAAGGCAATGAATATTCATTTTCCACAGACAAATTGGGCTCAGGTGCTACTGATGGCATCACTTATTTACACAGGAAAATGGAACATTTTATGACTTGTTTGGTAATGGCATCTTTGGCTCAGTATCTCCCAGATCTCTATTTCCTGTTTGTGAAAGAACAGGATAAAGATTTTTATCATTGGCCAAAGATAGAGTTGATTGTTTTATATCTAGTATCCACCTATGAGTGAGTACATACCATGTTTGTCCTTCTGAGTCTGGGTTACCTCATTCAGGATGATTTTTTCTAGATCCATTCATTTGCCTGCACTGCTACACAACTCCAGGGAGGCTACCTAGAAAACGGGACCCTAGGAAAGATACAGGGATCGCCCAATGACAGAGAAATAGATGAGATCTACATGAACAACCTGGACGACAGTGGGAGTAATGAAGGGCAAGGTTTGGGGGATAGAAAGCTTAGGGGAGCAGGAGATCCCAGCTGGATCAAGAACAGAAAGGGAGAACAAGGAATAACAGACCATGATAATGAAGACCACATGAGAACAGGAATTAGCAGAGTGCTGGAGAGGTCCCCAGAATTCCACAATGATACATCCTCTGTAGACTGCTGGCAATGGTTGAGAGAAAGCCTGATCTGACCTAGTCTGGTGATCAGATGGCCAAACACCCTAACTGTCATGCTGGAACTCTCATCCAATAACTGATGGAAGTGGATGCAGAGATCCTCAGCCAGGCCCCAGGTAGAGCTCCAGGAGCCCAATTATCAAGAAAGAGGAGGGACTGTAAGAGTGTGAATTGTTGAGACCAAGATTGGAAAAGCACAGGGACAAATAGCCAAATGAATGGAAGGACATGAATTATGAACCAAAGGCTGTGGAGCCCCCAGCTGGATCAGGCCCTCTGGATAAGTGAGACAATTGAATAGCTTGAGCTGTTTGGGAGGCACCCAGGCAGTGGGACCCAGACCTGTCCTTAGTGCATGAGCTGGCTGTTTAGAACCTTGGGTTTACACAAGGACACTTTGCTCAGCCTGGAAGGAGGGAACTGGACCTGCCTGTACTAAATCCACCAGGTTTAAATGAATCCGCAGGGGAGTCTTGGCCCTGGAGGGGATGGGAATGGAGGGGAGGGGATGGGGGAAGGAGGGGTGGGGACGGGAGCGGGGAGGACAGGGGAACCCATGGTTGATGTGTAAAATTAAAACACAAATATAATTTTAAAAAAAGTGAAGAAAAAGATAGAGTTGATTGTATGATAGCTCTATCTTTAGAAAAGCCAATGCATCTGGCTTTAGGGTCTTGGGAGATGAAAGAGTGAGGGGATCTGGGGTTACCCGTCCATGGTTTCAGAGAGCTTCAAAGGCCTGGAAATGTGTGATATCATTGCGAGTATTGACCCAGTTTGACTGCCAACTTGGGATAGAATCTTCCTGTCTTTGACCCCATTAGCAGAAGATATGGTATGTTGAAGCAATTGCTTTTTAGCAGATAAAAATCAAAACAAAACAAAAACAAAAACAAAAGCAAAAACAAAAACAAAAGCAAAAACAAAAACAAACAAACAAACAAAAAACCTATGGTATTCTCCCTTCATAAATTGGCATTATATCTGGGTGGTAGACATAGACAAGATGATCTTTGGGATTGCTGGCCTCCCAGTCTTCTGCTTCAGTGTGAGAGCCTCTCTTAAACCAGTGAGTTGGAGAATAGTAGATCTAGATATCCCCATGTCAACATTTTCCTCCACATGCTGCTGTTGAAACAACCAGCAAGCCATAAGGCATGCAAAGATGTAGAAAGTGGAGGTAGATGAGTCTATGTTTCCCTAGTTGACAGCTATATTATGTTTGCACTAACTTGGGGATGGGTGAATTACTACCACAAATTATTGGATGTAGGTGAAAAAAACTGGGGAAATCAAGGACTAGGTCCAAGAAAATAGAAGTAAAATGCGCTTAATCACTGCTCACAAATCAGTAATAGAGTTCCACAAAATGCCAGGAATAGACCATCAGCCACATCATATTGAAAAAAAAAAAAAAAAAAAACGAGACAGTTGAATATGTACATTAATTCATTTATTCTCATAGTAATTGTGCATATAGCTTTTAAAGTGGGGCTCTTTTAAAAATATCCAATGGCTATTATATAAGCACCTGACCTCTGGGGAAGGCATTGCATAGACTTGTATTTGTATTTCTGGCTCTGGCTCTTCTTGTCCCACCTTTAGCCTTAGTAACAGTCTTTTTATAGAGGTGTTAGTAGTTGCAATCAGGCTAATGCCAAGTCTTGCTGGCCTGGGAGCCCTTTGCTCTCAAGGTGGCTGCTTAGCTATTCTCAGCTCCATTATGGGTTTATATAAAAGATTCACTGTCAGGGGCCATCCTCCTACACTCATTTCCAAGTCAGTCTTTCAAAGTTTAAGTTCACATTAGTATTGTTTGTAAGAGATAACACAGACTAATTCTTTACTTTCTCCGATTTTTGAGTCTTTAATTCAAAACATATAAGTAGAGCAAGAAAAAAATTACAGAGATTTTAAGGATTTGTAAGCTTTGGCATTAATTGAGAATGAGCCCTGAGCAACCGATCAGTTTTTGTCATGGAGATCAGAATATGTTTATAGTTCATTGATAAATTATTAAGTCATTGAGAGAAAATTGTGGTTGCTTGATTTAGCTGGCCTTACATCAAAACTCAGAAAATTTACCAAAAAGTCCTGGATTTGGTCATGATATTGTGCTTTGTTTCACAGACTTACTGCAGACTTAAGAAACATCATGATGTTTAAAAAACTTGCAGAAATCACAGGAAAAGTCAGGTGCTTAGCTTTGAAAATTCTGATTTTTAATCACTACATTTTAAAGCAGCCATATCCAAGTCGTTGTATAAAGAAGGAGAAATGCTTCTCTCCAGTTATCATTCACTGATACCAATGCAAATGTGCCAGCGTAGACACCCCCAATATGAGGAAAGGATGAAAATGTACTTCTACCTGTGGCTTGAAATGCCTACTAATCAGAACAAGACATTATAACTTCATTGACCCACCTCTCCCTTTTTCCATTAACTGTTCTGCCTGAGAAGGCCCATCTGTGGCATCAGTGGCTTGTCACATGCTAAGAAGAAGGTGGCTTTCAAGAGCTACCCTGCCAAAGCCAGTGTGGGAAACACCAAGGGAATTGTGTGACAAGAGATATCACACACTATGTTCACTTGTTGAGATGTCATGATGGAAGTTTGGATGAACGGTATCCAACAGTTTGTCCATTCCTCAATTATTGGACACAGGGTCCTTTGGTATTTTTATAGTTGTAAGCAATGAGGAAAATATATAAAAATATCTTTTGTAGCCCAGTTAATTCAAATTGTTTGTAAACATAGTAAATATAAAATTAAAGAATAACAAAATTATTTTCTTTTTCTGGGAAATTATGTTTCATTTGCTTCATGACTACACCATTTCCTATTTTCATATTGGTACATTTTATGACACTTTGACAATATTTTCCATTTTCTGTTTTTACAATATGTTTATTATTTGTGTATGCATTTGTATTTAACTTTTGCTGTCAAGGTTGAGACTACTATCAGACATTACAGTAGTTTTTCTAAATATATTCATGTCTTTGCCTTTAGTAAGGGTTCTCTAAAGAAACATAACCATAGAGTGAATATATAACTATTAAATGGGAATTTATTACAGTGGCTTGTAGGCTAGTTGTCTAGCTAGTCCAACAATCAATGGCTTTCCCTCTTTTGAAAGACAATATTTCAATAGTTGGTGGCATAGTCCCAAAAAAGTCCGGGGCAGCTGCCAACCATCATTCTGTGTTTTAATTTTGAAATGTATGTTCTAACACATGTGAAAGAATACTCAGCCACAGGATAGATGAACTTGCTGGTAAGGGTGAAGATGAAGAACAAAAACTGCCTTCTTCCATGTCCCTTTTTTATATCTGTCATTCAAAGGTGTGTTCCAGATTTTGGAGATGTGTCCCTATGTCTTAAAGCTAACAAAGAAGCTGGGCAGTGGTGGCACACACCTTTAATCCCAGCACTCTGGAGGAAGAGCCAGGCATATCTCTGTGAATTCGAGGCCAGCCTGAATCTACATAGTGAGATTCAGGACAGGCACCAAAACTACACAGAGAAACCCTGTCTCAAAATAACCAAAAACAATAACAACAACAACAACAAAAATCCAAAAGCTAATGAAGGAAATCCCACACAGGTAGGCCAGCTACTTACTATTTAGTTGATTCCAGATATAGTCAAGTTGACAACTAGATTAGTTCTGTAATTTAAAAATGAAGTTTAATAGATGGAATGCTAATTCACCATTTTTCTCATGAAGATTAGGAGAAGCTGTATTACCCAAATCCTGTAATCTTTATTATGACTATTAAGCTTTGTATTTACTTGATGGATAAATAAGCCATGACTCAAAGCAAATATTCAGATCTAAACATCATCAGCTCTTTTATGTAAGTATAGTAAAACTGAAGAGTACATGAAGATGTCACAGTGAGTACATTTTATGCAAGCAAGAGTGCCCAAATCCAGATCCTCAGTATCCACATAGAAAGCTAGACATGGTTAATTAATCTAGCCCTAGTCACAGATGTATACGGTGGTCTTGGTGGCTCATTTGTAAGCAAGATTAGCTGAGGCAGTGAACTCAAAGTGTAGTGAGGGAACTTGTCTCAAATAATGAGGTAGAGGAGCTGAGGAGATTACAGCATTATGAACACTTGCTGTTCTTTAAGAGGGCACAGGTACAGTCCCCAAGACCAATATGGCACAGAATGGGTACATTATTCCAGATTTGTAGGGCCCAAATGCCCTCTTCTGTTCATTTCGTGTACTGCAGGCTGATGGTACACAGGCACTGGTAAACTTTGTACACAAAAATCTATTCTAGGTGTACAAGTACACATTTTTAAAAATCGAAGTTCCTAGAGCATTTCACAGTTTCACACAAAAGTTTTATGTACTGAAGCTGGTATTGTCACTTGTTTTTATACCTTTGCCCTATTTTAACAAACACAGTATTTGATTGGTAAAGAAGTTGTGTGTGTCAATATCATTCACTAAGGAGAGAAGCTTTTCTGGTGGTGCAGATCATCAGTTTTTCTCTGAGTCTAGCCAAAATGAAGAGGTTTTGTGTACATGTCAGTCCATTATGGTTACTGAGTAACCTTGTCTGATATACAGGATGTTGATTTCCTCTTGAAAGGCAGAATTTGCCTCCCCTTTGCCCTGACCCCCCCCCCCCCCCCCCCGCCTTTTACATGAGTCCAAGCCAACCACATTGTATGAATTGATGTCTGCAATTCAGGTTGCTCATTAGCAGCATTGTGATGATGGCAATTAAAATATTATTGGATGATTAGGAAAATTACTAATTGAATATAATAAAATTAGCATTGAGACACAAGCTTAAAAACAACTTCATAAATGCTTGTTGCAGCTAGTAAATATACAATGATTTTGTATATATGCTTCTCATAGTTTAGATTGAGAGACCAAAAGAACAAAACAATAGTTGAAAGAAAGGAAAATGGCACATTTTTTTTGGCATAGAATCATAATGTTCTTGAACTTTTGAAACCCATGATTATGTTTCTTTTAAGAAAAATCTATGTCTCTAGGAATACAGTTTTTGAAATTTCTGACATATTTTAGGTAAAAGGGAATTTCTTTGTAAAGCAAGTTTTAATGAGAGTCAAAAAATTCACAGTCATGCCCTACTTAGGATATTGCATGCTATTTTGGCAGTTCTGTTTGGGGAATTACAGAATACAACATAGTGCAGATATGTAATTGTGTTGAGTTAATCAAGCTTCATTCACCAATAACAGTGCAGAAGAATAATTTAATATATTGTCTTTATATATTTAGCCTTGTCAGAGGAACTGTGTCTAGACTGAAGAATGTGAATTGGAGATGGTTGGTTCTTTTACATTAGGTTGAATACTTCTTTGATCTTTCCAAAAAAATCCTTGGTTGCTCAATACATGAGCATTATTTTTGTATGACCTGCTTAATCGTCAAGTTTTTTCTGTCTTTGAGCATGGAATTGTTAGCATTATTAGACATAACATAACTCAGAAGGTGTGTGTGTGTGTGTGTGTGTATGTGTGTGTTTACAAGGTTACAAGCATGTTAGCATGGGAAAGCTAGTGGATCACATGAAGATGTCTTCCTCGGTTGCTCTCTAACTTATTTTCTTGGAGAGACTCTTTCACAACACTTGGAGTTCATCAATTCAGCAAGACAAAGAATGTACATTCTTTTCTTGGCCTGCATCATGATAGAGTTAAACACATAGTGCCACATCTAAATTATTTCTCCTTGAGTGCTTTGCTCTGAATTCAGGTTTTTGTATTGTAAGTAAATCAGTAAACTGACTGAGTCATCTCTGCACTTTCTATTTTTTCTTAGATGCATATAAATTTATTTAGCTATATTCCTCTTAGAGAAATAATTCAATAAAACTAATTCATTATTCCTTAATTGTAATTAAATACATATATCTTTAATTTCTACTATTTCATTTCTACTGTTACAAAATTAAATAAATGAAATTATTTTAAAGTAAGGAACTTTAAAGTAAGGAACTCAATACTGTTCCTAGTAACTATTATATCTCATTTGTACTTTAAAAAGTATCTTATATCACTTAATATGAATCTTTAATTGAATTAATCCCTGAGATCAAATGAGAATGTCTCTACCAATGTGTTATATGTGGGTTCTACCTGGGGCCTTCCCTAATCATAATTAAGGGAAGCATATTCATTGCAGAAAACAGAAATTATTACATTATTTATTTTTGCTTGTTTATTGTGAGTGTGCATGTGTGTGTTTTTGTGTTTGTGTTTGTATGTGTGTGGGTGTTGAGTGTGCCTTTGCCACCATAATGCCCGAGTGGAGATCAAAGGACAACCGTTACAATTTCATTCTCTCTTTCTTCCAGGGTGGTTCCGGAGATTAAATGTAGGTCATCAGACTTGATTAGCAAGGACTTTCCCCAATGAGCCATTTCACCAACACTTTAAAATAGTTTTACATTAATTAATTAATTTACTGTGGATGAAATGGAAATAAAGTGCACATATAATAAAAGACTCTCTTTCCTAGCTTGTGAGCACGGTTTCATTCCTGTTCATTTCTGGTTCAGTAACTCAAAATTTTGCTATTTCATTATCTTAGAAGAAATTTAGCATTCCTTTTTCTTCTTTCCCTTTTATATTTCATTGCTTTTCTTCTTTAAAGCACTGAGTTCTGTATTCATGTGAGTGTTCATCAAGAACATGGGAGTTGATCTCCTTCGAAGTCCAGCTATTTTACTCTTGGACATATACTCAGAGGACTCTGTATCCCACTCAGAGACATTTGCTCAAGCATGCTCACCTCTGCTAAACAACAATAGTAGCCAAAAATTGGAAAAAACCTAGATATCCATCAGCAGATGAGTGGATAAAAAAATATATGGGGGACATTTACATATTGAAGTATTACTAAGCTGTTAGAAACATGAAACTCACAGGTAAATGAATGGAGATAGAAAAAAAATCATCCTTAATAAGGAAATAGATACCCCAAAAGACAAATGTAGTATGTATTATGTTATATGTAGATGCTGTTTTTTAAGCATTTGATAAGCATGCTACAATCCATCTAACCACAGAGGTGAGGTATAGCATAAGGGAGTAGGAGAAAAGGAAGAATCTCTCAAGGAAGGGTAATTAAATATGTACTTATGGAGAGACAAGGCAGAGGATTGAATGAAGAAGAAAACTGAAGCGGGGGGGTGGGTAATGAAGGTAATGAAGGGAATCTGGGAGAGACAACTGATACCTAAGGGCCATTTTAGGGGTCATATTGGAACTTAGTACAGTAGAAGTTGCTTAAAATATAGTCCCATATAAAGAAAACTAAATGAAGTGCTGGGGATGTCTTTCTGTATGCTGTGAATGTGTTGCTCTGATTGATTGATAAATAAAATGCTGATTGGCCAGTAGTCAGGCAGGAAGTATAGTGTAGGCGGGACAAAAGAGAGAATTCTGGAAAGAGGAAGGCCAAGGCAGGAGTTGCCAGCCAGACACAGAGGAAGCAAGAAGTAAAGATAGCGGTAAGCCACGAACTGTGTGGCAAAGTATAGATTTACAGAAGTGGGTTAAATTAAGATATAAGAACTAGATAACAAGAAGCCTGCCACAGCCATACAGTATATAAGTAATATAAGTCTCTGTGTATTTACTTGGATCTGAGCAGCTCTGGGAACTGGAGAAAACTCCAGCTACAATGAAGTCACTAAACAGTGGAGAAGACAAAACCCCAACTATATATCTTTCACTGCCAAGTGAAACCTCCAGTACCAGACCTTAGTTAGATCTCATCAAGTTGCTGATCAAAAAGCCCCTAGGGAAAACCCCCCAAAGCTCAAGCTATTTCCAAGGCTATCTGTTGCTCTCCACAAATTGATGGTTAGACTCTACCGCTGAGGACAATACCTAAACATCTCATTGAACACAGAGAAATTGAGATGGTGTCAGATGTGAGACTTCATCGACTGATTAGTGTCCATGAAACTGGAAAGTACTCTAGACAGTATCAGAGGAGAAAGGTCACTGCCAACCCAGCTACAAACTCTGTCATCTGCAATGATAATCTGCCTGCATTATATGTTGGTGCAACAGTGTCTGTCATTAAGCTTGTGGAAGTACCACCACTATCTGATTGGATTCAAGGCCCACTCCATGAGGTGGAACCCATGCCGGACATTGCTCCTGTGGCCCAAACCCCTGAAAATAGGCATATGAGGGAACCTAATGGAGAACCAAATTCTATTGTTCTACAGTAGACACCTAGTAATAAAATGGCTCCAAATGGCATTCTGCTGTCATCATAGATCACCATCAAAGAAGCTTCATCCTGCAGTAGATGAGAACTAATAATGAGACATCTACACTGGACAAGGTGCACAGCATGAGAAACTTTGGAACATCCAGTCCTAAATGGGATGCCTTCATCAAACCCCCTCCCCCAGGGTCAGGAAAGTTTGCAGAAAAGGAGCAGGAAAGACTGAAAGAAGCCAAGGAATGGCTGACAGCAAGGAAACGTTCTTTCACACACAATACTGAGACACCCATGAACTCATAAAGTCTGTAGCAACATGCTCAGCTCCTGTCTGGATCTAAGCCAGATGGTGCCCCAGTCCTGAGAGGGGAAAGTATACACAAGCTCTTATCCCTGACTATGAAAGTGTCTTGGGGTTGCTATTGCTGTGATGAAACATGATGAGCAAAACAACCCGAGAAAGAAAGGGTTTATTTCGTTTACACTTCTGTATCACTGTTCATCATTAAAGCAAGTCAGAACAGGAACTCAAGCAGGGTAGGAACCTGGAGGCAGGAGCTGATACAGAGGTCATGAAGGAGTGCTGCTTATTGTCAGGCTCATCAAGGATTGTTCAGCCTACTTTCTCATAGAAGCTAGGACCACCAAGCCAAGAATGGCTCCGTACAGCTAGAACTAATGAGGCATTTGCTCAGTTGAGATCCCCTCCTTTCAGATAACTCTAGCTTGTGTCAAATTGACATAAAACTAGCCAGGACAGAAGACTTCTCCCCTTGACACCTGCTTGCAAAGAAAAAATGTTTTCTTCAATCAAGGCTCACTGGATGTATGAATCACACTTTAAAGGCAGGCACCATAACCAGCAGTAGAAGTCCAAATCAAAATGAACTCAAAGTTAATTGGGGAGATGGGGTTTTTTGTATATGTCTCTGGTCCTTATGTCTTATATATGTCTTGTCTTGTATATTATGGTTTCCAATTCTTTGTTTTTATGTATATGTATATGTATAAACAAAAAATAAAAAAATCTGGGTCCTGTTTAATTCCATTTAACATATGCACAATAATTACAATAGACAACAGCATCTCTTCCTCAAAATGATTTATATTATCTGAGAAATATCAGAAAACTGGGGCAATACTACTTTTCTATCACCACATGCTTCTATAAGCTATGACTTAAATGTAATTGCAAATATCGCATGCCTAGTCTGGCTCAATGGCTGTAGGTTGCCATGTCAATGTAAGTTGCTGGTTTTCAAACTCTTGTGGATTGCAAACTTCTCAAAAATATAAATCTAATATAACATTATTGATATGTCATCCTGCTAGTCATGAGGGTATACATTTCTTTTAACTTTTCCTGGATTTATTTATTTTATTAATTTAGGTATATGAGTGTAAGTATATGCACATCACCCTGGTGCATATAGAGGTCAGAATAGGGAATATCAGTTTCCTTGGGACCAATGAATGTTTTCAGTATGCCAGGAAGGTGACATGGATTGAACCCAGATCTTTTGCAAAAGCAACAAGTGCTCTTTAAGTCTAAGCCAGCTCTCTAGCTATCATGATGCTCTATGGAAACAAAGGGACAATTGAAAACTAATTATTTATAAAAAATATGCATACCTTCTGGATGCTTTAAGAAAAGTACATTTATAAACATGAATATTCATTTATATAAACTAATATCAAAATACGTTAATACATTATGAGCAGTTAAAATTTTAAGGTAATTACTTTTTCAAAGATTTTTTAAGTGTAGTGTTTGTGTTTGTTTACAACACCTTTTCACAGGTGCCTGCAGATGCAAAGAGAGCATATCTCATCTCTTGGAGCTGGAGATGCAATACATTGTGAATCACAAGGACAGGGAACTTGAGGCCAAGCTGGGTTTTCCCCAAACAAGCATTCTTATGCTATTGGATGAGACATCTCCAGTCACCAAGAAAAAAAATTAAAAGGAAAATACGGTATTTTCAGTGTGCCTTAAATTATTCTGCTGACATTTCAAGGAAATCACACTTTGAGTTTTATTAAAAACTCTAATTTATAGATTTGCAATACAAAGCTCTAAGGATTATTTCACTGGCAGGAAGTATCAGTCTTTATATTGATCATATGGAATTGTTTGACTTGAGCAATTTAACTACTGACAAAAGCAAGAAATGGATTATTGTAATATACTAATTTGGATCTTTGTTATTCTGTAGCATGAATCTTAAAGAGTCTTATTAATAAAAACAAACCTGAGGCAGGTACTGGGGTGAATGCTGGAAGATCAGAGAAGCAGAACAAGCCACAGCTACCTCACCTTGCCAGTTCCTCAGCTGAACCTGTTTCCTCACACTGGAAGCCTCTGTGTCCTCATCCCAATGGCTCTCAGCTGAATTGCTGCTTGAAAGCCTGAAGCTTAACCAGCTAAAATCTTCTAGTTTCTGGTCTTCAAACCTTATATATCTTTCTGTTCTTGCCATTTCTCCCTGGGATTAAAGGCTTACTTCTTGTGATTAAAGGTGTGTGCCACCACCTTCCAGCTTCTGCTATGGCTTGCTATTAGCTCTGACACCCAGGCAAATTTATTTATTAACATACAAATAAAATCACATTTCAGTACAAACAAAATATCACCATATTTCCCCTTTTCTATTTTAATAAAAAGAAAAAAGGAAAAAAGTTATAACTAATATTAGAAAAACTATACACAAAAGTACAATAACTACATACCATATATACAAGCAATAAATACCTAAACAATATCCAGTCCATTTGTATTTGACAAATTCAGAGAAAATAATTCCATTATCTATCGTATTTTGGTAAGTCCAAAATGTACCTGATTCACTTTCTATCCTAGCTTTTATAACTAACAGAACTATATTATAACATCTTTCAAATTTATACACTTACACCTCTTTAGTGAGATTCTTTTCTGAAATTATTAACAAGGAAAACTATAAGTATAACTAACTAATCTTCAACTCCCTCAGAGACCCAAGAAGGAAATAATATTACCTAATAAAAAATAAAAACAGGAAGTGCATGCAGGCAGCTTCCAAAAAAACGGGGAGTTGACAGAAACAGCCAGCTGCCTGGACAGTCACCTAAGGTTTCTCCGCAGTGTTGGGGCATCATCTTCAGCCTATAGGCTTAGCATATCTGACAGACTCATTTGTGACCTAGGATGTACACAAGGTCAACAGTTAGACCTTACATTTACTGAGAGCAGGCTATATACCAGAAACACCTGAATTCTATTAGTGTCATGACATGATTCAGGATTTTAAATTCTGGAAATTATTGATTCGTTTTTAATTCAGTTGTCCATTCTTCTTGGCTGTGTGTGTGTGGCTTCATCTTGGCATTCCATTCGTCTCCACATTCCTCTATTAAATGCCAGTCTACCATTGAGAGATTAGACTCTGTCAACTTAGTTACTCTTCAAGAACAACTTTTTCAGCTTTTTTCCTGACCGTTAACAATCAACAACTTGTAACCAACCATTATAAACAATGACAATATCCAAAACTCATTAAACAACCCAAAACCTCCCATCCCAACTCTTGGAAATGTGGGCATTATTTTCTTAAAATAACTTCCTGTTTTCTGGGAGTGAAGACATCTCTAGGGGATTCTGAAAAGAAAATTTTTGGGTTAATTGTCAAGTCCTGTATCATTTGTCCCGTCGCTGCATAATGAGAAAGTTCAGGTCTTGTCACAAATCCTTGTTCCAGTAGAGTAGTCTGTCAGGCTGGATTATCTCAGCTAGCCATCTCAAAATTTTACTGAGTGGTTTGTAGTTCAAAGCCAAACTTTCTGTGGTGTTAATTAGCTTAATGTCTTTACCATAGTCCATGTGGAATCATCATTGTGGGATCCTGTCATCTTTTTGAAGATTTAAAATTTAATTTGCTGTTAGGTATGGTCATGGTTCCCTGCACTTGTGTGTGTGTGTGTGTGTGTGTGTGTGTGTGTGTGCCTCCTCCTTGGTTTGGAGCAATCACAGTCTGATGAATGTCTGTCTCTCAGAACCATGAATGTTCTTCCCTAAAAGAGAAAATCTTCACAGCAATTTCTCCCCACCATTTGTCTTGCCAAAGTTTTCCAAACTGACTTTGTCAATGCTTTCTTGTAACATGATGGGCCAGGTAATTCTCCTTTGAACAAGCAGTAGTAATCCCTTTGTCCCAAGTAGCAGTATCACCGCTATCACCAACATGATGAGAAGGAGCCAGCAACTCAGAGCAGCAGCCACTGCCTCCATGGTTCCACTGCCACCCTTTGTGTCTGGGCCCTGGCCTTAGTTTCTCCTTAGCAGGCCTCGCAGGCTGACCTCAAACTTGGGATCCTCCTGCCTCTGCCTCCTTCATTCAGCAAATACTACCAGCATGCTCCACCACAACCGGCTGAGGGTAGCTCATGCTTGAGCTGGGGCCCACAATGCCACAGGCAAGTAGCTTTTTTGTGAATTCATACCACCAAGGTTGGGCGCCAGATGTAGTATGAATTTTAAAGATTCTTATTAATAAAAACAAACCTGAGGCAGGTATTGGGGTGAATGCTGGAAGATCAGAGAAGCAGAACAAGCCACAGCTACCTCACCTTGCCAGTTCCTCAGTTGAACCTGTTTCCTCACACTGGAAGCCTCTGTGTCCTCATCCCAATGGCTCTCAGCTGAACTGCTGCTTGAAAGCCTGAAGCTTAACCAGCCAAATGCTTCTAGTTTCTGGTCTTCACGCCTTATATGTCTTTCTGTTTTTGTCATCACTCCCTGGGATTAAAGGCTCACTTCTTGAGATTAAAGGCATATGCCACCACCGCTTCTGCTATGGCTTGCCATTAGCTCTGACCCCCAGGCAAATTTATCTATTAACATACAAATAAAATCACGTTCCAGTACAAATAAAATATCACCATATTATTCAATGTATTTATAAATTGGACATTCATTTCATTATTTATGAAAAATGTATTGTCTACATGGATAGTTTGTAAGAACTTTAACTTTTTGTTTAACAATTATTTGAGAAAATCATACATGTACACTACATTAACACTATTGCTGTTCCTAGCTCTCCCTGCTCCAAGTCTTCCTGTCTAACATCAGTCAAATTCATGATCTCTTCTATAATGGTTATTATTTAAAAGAAATACACACATATATGTAATCATTTTGCTTTGTTCATATGTACAAATAACCAGGAGACTACTTGGGATTCAATGATCTATATGAGAGCTCATCCCTGGGAGAGATTGTTTCTTTTCTCAGAAGGCATTGGTCACTTGTAATGCTTCATCTACAGATTGGACCATAAGAAATGTCCTTGTACATATGGCCATAATAACTGTTGTTGTCATTGGGATGTTATGGACCGCAGCCATATTGATGAGAGCTCATAAATAAACTTCCCTGTAATATATAGAAGACACTATTGCACAACAGAAATATTGGACTGCCTTTACAATCTACCAACCTCTCTCCTATGATGTTTCCTTAGCCTTAGGGGTAGAGGTTGCATTGACGATGTTGTATTGGATACTTAGGGCAGGACACCCCACAGTAACTTATTCATTTAATTTTGACCCTTTGAGTTTCTCTATAACACTATCTATTTAAAAAAAAAAAAACAAGAATTTTTGATGATGCATGAGAACTACTCTTACCTAAAAATTGCTTATTTTTTTGGATATATGATATTCATTTTTCATTTTGCTCTATCTTAGTGAAATCTGACCAATGATAAAATCTTCTGTTCCTTAAAGTTTCCTTATTATTTTACTCAGACGTCATTTTGCTTCCCCTTTCCACATATCCTTTCTAGTATTTTTATTTTTGTACCTTTCTTATACTCCACATGATAATATAGTTTTCAATTATGCTATATTGAATAACACTTCTTTAAAAATCTTATGGATTTATCCACACTAATGGGCAGATTTTCCCCTCTGTATTATTTTTCCCATTTGTATATCACACAAATATTCCTGGTTCTATTATAACTTTTCGTGTTCATCTTATGATATATGGAGTTGTTCACACAAATGATCCCATCCTTTAATCTCAGTGGAGAATACGCACATACAGGTGTAGAAAATATACATGATGTATACTACATAAATTTAAACAGACTTCTTGAAGAGTAAACTAGGAAGGTAAACAAGTGTTTTAAATTGTTAATAACATGTAATTTTAGATAAAACCAGTACAGGGAGTCTCTGTTCATTTGTCATTTAAGACAAAATCAGAATGAAATATAGAGAAAATTACAATTTACTTTTTTTCAGAAGAGTTTTGTATTGTAGCAAGTAAGTAGTTGTAGTTTGGCCCAGTTGTGATAAATTACTGGTGGGATGCATTTTAGGAAGCAGATTTGTGATGAGAAGTCACTCCAAGTGGTGGGAAGGTTAATGGGTTTTGTTGAAGTAGACACAGTAAATGTTTTCTGCATTTCCAACTTGAGACAGGTCTCAATTGTGCATTTGCTGATGATTAAACTGAACCTCTGATTTAAATTATGTCTCTTGGATGCACAGTACTACACTTGGATATCCACACACAACAAACTAATTAAGAGTTCAATTTATTTATTTGAAGACACATGCAGCGTACCTACTTGAAAAGCTCTGCTTTCTTTTCCAGCTTAGTGGGACACTCTGTAAATCACAAGTTTGATCCGCTAGTCTTCTAATTACTAGTGGTTCTCTTTTCATGTTGCTTCCTATAAGTAATATGGAGTTTATTAAACAGATGAGGAGCATAACATTATCTACAAAATTGACAAAAATATTCTAGATGGGATTTGTTCCTGTTTAGGAACAAACAGGCTATAGACAAGAACAAACTTTGTGCAATATCATGCCATAACTTACAGAACTCTCTTTACTGTCGGCTTATGAGATTAAGTCATGTGTAGTAAAATTAAGAAAGATGGCCTCATTGTATGTTAAATATTTTTGTATATTTTTGAACTGAAATAAAATTACATTGTTTGCACCTCACTTTTGTGCCTGCAGCCCTTTCTTCCAGTTACCTTCCCTTAAATCTCTCCCATATCCCCAAATATTTTTCTTTGATTATGATATTATTATTTTTACATTTGTGTGTGTGTGTGTGTGTGTGTGTGTGTGAGTGAGAGAGAGAGAGAGAGAGAGAGAGAGAGAGAGAGAGAGAGAGAGAGAGGAGAGGAAGAGAGAGAGAGAGGAGAGAGAGGAAGAGAGTGTGAGTGTGTGTGTGTGTGTGTGTATGCAAATATATACACCTACAACCCACTGAGTTATTCGTGTTGCTCATGTTCATGGTTCAGTGATCACCACTCTGCAGTATACAAAAATAAGAGGTCTTATCCTTGGAAAATTCAACACTGACACTCTGCTGTACCAGCATCATTTCTTACTACGTTTCATAATCTCATCATTACACCCATATGCAAGTTGGAGCTGCCGTTCCCTCTCAAAAAGCCCTCTCTTACAGCAAAATGGAGATCGTCAGAGAAAACCACACCTGGCAAAAATGGAGAGAATCGCAAGATTATTTTTGGGGATTCTTGGTACAACAAATAAATCCATTTCACTACCACTATATCTGTGGATAATGGAATATCATAGAAAAGGGTTTGGGAAGAATTTTAAGAGCCAGAATACCATGATGTCTTAAGTGAAACAGTCTCTCCTACAAGTGTATGCATAGACAAGATGAGTACACTGGCAATATCCATAGACATAAATGTGGTAGAGACAAAGCTTCATGCCTTCCTTTCTCTAGAAAAAATAAAGCACAGGCAACTAATGTGTACTGGTGGAAAGAGAAAGCCTCTCCCAGGGATGGAAGCCCTTATTGGCTGTGAAATCACTTTTGAAATTAGAAGTATTCAAAGCTGATGTTAAAGAAATACTATAAACTCCAGTTTCTTTTCTGAAGAGGGTGACATATATAATCATCAGACAAACATAAAAAACAATCCATTATAAATATGAAAGGTACTGAGGTAGTCTATTTAGAGATCTGAACATAAACAAAAATGTTAATAGAAATCCAATATTACTGTTGATCTCTGACATTCCCAACTAGAATTATTAAATGAAATGAAACTGGGGAAGGGTTTATATTTCATATAACATGCAATTTCCAACATCTGGCATTTCAGAGTGAGACTCTGATGTGTACTATTAACATGCTTTCCATAATTACAGAGGAAGGAAGCAATCATTCAGAAATTTCCTCTATATTAGCATGACAAAAATAGCAAAAGTTTAAAGTCATATGTAAACTTATATTTAGAAATGACAAGGTAAGAGTGTATATGGCAAGCTGAAGTCCTTATGAGAGTTCAACTGAAGGCATGCCTAAATAAAAGTCAATTATCATGAACAAATATGATGTACACAGCAGTTTAAAGGACCAAAGTTTTAAAATAAAAATAATCAATATTTCTGTTCTCATTCTTTCTTGAACTGGATGTCTCTAAAGCATTTTTATTTCAAACTAGGTATTTTGTTTATTTTTATTGTAATACAGTACTTACATTATCTTTCTGAAGCTAAATATGTTAATGTCATACATGTATAAAGTGTGTAGCAGTTTTGTCGATATGATAACCATTTACATCTCTTCTAAGGACAATTTTGATTTTGAGAATCAAGGTTTTCTTCTGTATATTGAAATATTATAGAAATTGTTTTAATCAATATTTCACAGCATATGCTGTATAAAACATAGATCTACTTTTTTGTTTGTCAGGTGACAGAATTATCTGTCTCTACTCTGCCATGCCAGACTGATGTTAATTTTTCCCATTCTATTATCCCATGAAATTAATTTGCTAGTATCCAGGGAAGAGTGAAGAGATCTTGCACAGATTTTTACACCTGATGTCATCGCATATGATAATAGTCTCCGGTTCCACCCACAATGATGCATATCCTGGCTTTCTCTCTCTCTCTCTCTCTCTCTCTCTCTCTCTCTCTCTCTCTCTCTCCTCTCTCTCTCTTTCTCTCTCAATGTGTGACAAAGATTCAGTTGTCTATGTATACCACCTGTACTAAAAATTATTTCTTTTATTTTTGAGGTTATAACATTATGACACCGATTATTTTCCCCTTTCTCCTCCCAATCCCTTCCAGGTAACTTATCTTAACCTCAAATCTATGGCCTCTTATTTCATGAATTATTGTTAATTTGCCTCAATATAATGTGCCTAATCTGTATAGCACAACATGCATAGCACCTTTTAAATACTTAATACACCGAATTAGTGATTACTGACTAATTGACTTTGTGTTTGAATTTAGAGTAGATAATTAAATTAAATGTAAGATTTCATGCTTATTCATACTAAATATTTTGTTATACATCACCATATGTGGAGGTTTCACTATTTTCTATTTCTACCTTTCTGTTCACATGCTGATGAAATATGTAACATTCCTTAATTCCTACTGACTAAATTAAAAGACCCAGTTTGCTTCAAAATCGTATTTCTGGGAATCATTTGGTTTAAACCAGAATTCAAATATGGCAATAAATTTTCAACTTGCAGATAAGACTTTAATAACTATATTCCATTTTCCTATGTATTTATTGTATTGTGTGCTAGTTCATTCATTTTTTTAGAAACCATTTAATTTGTCTTGACTAAGAGCCCCAATATTAAGCTTATTCGACTTGAGAGATAACAAGAAAATTCAGACTGTAGCATTTGGTAAGCTTAACTCTGCTTTTTAAGTTTAGGATTGATGTAACAATATTCTATGTAGAGTTACATCTCAATGAAATTTTATGTACATTGACTTCTGCCCAAAGATACTTTCCAAAATCTTGGTCAGTTGCATATTTTTCTCCAATAACATTGTAGTATGATTTCTCATGAAGGATCATAGTTATTTAAAAGTTCTTAATAATGCTCTGTTATTAATTAGCAAACTATACAATAGACTAGTTTGTTAATATTTACTTTAACTATTTACATAAAAATCCTCGCGCATAATTGAATGACTCATACTACAGAAAATGTAATAATGATTTCTAGTGTTTAATTTTAGAATAATGTGCAAAATGCAAAATTAAAAAAATTGTACTACCTTTTGTTTTTTTCTTATTGTCTACTGATTAACTGATTACTAACTCATAAGTATGAAATTATACCATTGCAAACATTAAGGAAAATCTGGCCTTAATTGCTGTCTACAAGATTTTCTTAAAAAAAATTATAAAACCAAAAAAGGGGAGGGGACCTTTGCCAAGTCTGGTGGCTCATGCCTTGAACCCCAGCACTCAGGAGGCAGTGGCATGTAAATCTGTGAGTTCAAGGCCAGCTTGGTCTACAAAGTAAGTTCCAGACAGCCAGTGCTACAGACACAGAGAAACCCTGTCTTGAAAAACCAAAAATTAAAAAAAAAATTATATATTGATTATTTTTAATTATGTATGAGTGTAAGTGTATTTGCACATGATTATGGGTCTCCACATAAGTCAGAATTAGGTATCATGTCCCCTGAAATTATACTTGGGGGTGTTTGTGAGCTGCTTAAGATGCTCTCTAGAACCTCACCTCAGTACTCTGCAAGACAATGAAGCACTGTTAATGTCTGAGCAGCCTTCCTACTTCCATATTTTATACTTTGGTGTTATGAATAAAATTTGTTTTAGCACGAAACATTTTAACAATATACAGACTGAGTTGTTGAATTGTGGGAAATCAATCTGGTTACAATTAGTAATTATAAATTATAATTCGTAGTTATAAATACTGTTGGACAGTTATAGTGGGTAGAAAATAACATTAAATGCATGTTTATTGATTACATAATTGGTTATGGGAGTTTTCTTAATTCTTTGTGTTAATATTTTATTTTTATTGAAAATAGATACTTCTCTCAAACATTACATCTCAACCACAGTTACCCCTCCCTCCACTCCTCCCAGCTCTCCTCAGCCTCCCTTGTCCCTCACACTCACTTCCTCACCCTCTCTATTCAGAAATGAGCAGATCTGTAAGAGACAACAACCAACACTACAAAACAAGATAAAATAAAATAAGGAAAAAAATCCTTATATCGACGCTGCTTTCAAAAGGCAACCAAACAGGAGGAGAGCAGGCAAGAGAGTCAGAGACACACCTCCTGTCACTCTTAGGAGTCCCACAAAAATACCAAGCTAACAGCCGTGACATATGCACAAAGGACCGGCAACAGACCCATGTAAGAACTTATTTCAGTCTCTGTGAGCCCATGTGAGCCCTCTCAGTCCTACCATCTATCCCCCTTGTCTTCCACAGGGTTTGCAGAGCTCCTGTTTCTTCAGGGACAGTACCATCACCGAGGTTGTTTTTTTTCCGTTCTAGTGGGCCTGATGAGAACACCCAAGCCCTCACACATGCCCAGGAGGATCTCTGCTAGTGAGTTCCACACCAGCTGGCATGCTGTTTTTGTATTTCTCAGTGTCTAGTTTTGACTGAAAAACTGCTACTGCATGTCAGGCAGTATCTTTTCCCATATTACTGAGAGTGCTGAATGGTTGTAACTTCCATCTATCATTTATAGCTTTCTTTAAAATAGTTTTATATGCTATATGTTTGTTAATGTTGCTTCTATAAAATTACATCCTACAATCTTCTTTTCCTGATTTTTTTCTTGTATAAATTTTCATGTAGATAAAAAATATTGAAAAATCACATTAAATTAAGTGAGAATGAAGATGCCTTGGAGAACTAATGGATGCTAAGGATTCTAAAGAATTATCCACAGTGTAGATGTAGATGATTATTGAACAGAAGATTATAGTTGTACTGAATAAAAATAAACATGGGTGTAGTTAAACACTGAGTCCAGACAAACATCCTAGGACCAGAGGAGTAGCTGACTAATATACTAGAATTATTCTTTACAAAGTTGTGCATATAACTCAGGGTAATGATGCCTCTAGTGCCTAACTTTATTCTTAACAGTAGAAGTGCCATAACTGAGTAGTTTTTAAAAATATACAGCTTCATAATCACATGCTATTGTAATTTTGGATAAACCACCCATCTCTCTCTCTAATGGATTAGTTAATTTTGGCTTGGAAATGAAAGGTAAGCATGCAATGAATCTCATTAACTTTTCCGATCACCTGAAGTTCTACAAGGTCACCTGTTGCCACCAAGATAGATAATGAAATTTATATATAATCTGATTCAATGCTTCATGAACAGAAAGATGAATCTGAAGACTGACTTATCGATAACTTTATGATTTACTATATTAAAAAGAAGGTAAGCTACTCTGTTGACATGATTACTAAAAATGCTTTAAAAATGTCTTCACTTTATATTAATGTTAGTTTTGGTGGAGGACATGGATAGTCTCAAAACATCTTTAGGAATTCAGATTTTAAATTTTATTATAATTATTATGGTGCAGATAGTGACATTAACACCTCTTGTTGGTGAGAATTCTGTGTGTATAAATTATAATATTTCTGTAAAGCAAGGTGTGAGAAGTATACAATTCTAGTAGAGTATAATGAAAATAAGCACATTTTGACAGCACAAGGGCCATGCAGGCAAAATATGTATCAGATTGGTAACCGAAAATACTAACAATCTACACATTTTATGAATGACTTTGATAGAAGATTCCTTTTCAAAATAAATTTTATTAAATCCTATTTTTTCTTTTATAATCTTTTGATATGTAATTAATATATAGCAATGCATTTATCTACTCAGAAGTTTATTTCCTCAAATTCTCATTTAAATCACTGGTTACCATTTTGTGTCCATTTTATCAATCTTGAAGTTCTTCTGTGTAATTATTGACTACTCTCTGGAATGGATTTACACCGAGAACAAATAATGATTTTAAATTTAAGTTAAAGGTTTTCTTTCTTGGATAATCGAACTTGAGGACATTTTATTTTACTATAACTTTCCTCATTTTTATATCACAATGTAATTAACTTGCATTAAAACTGTCCAGAAAATAACCTATTTCATAGCAAAAGATTTCAGTCAGGATTCAGATATTAGCATAAGAAGAAATAGAGCTTCTCTCATGATTAGATTAACAATGCATAATTACAGAAAATGTCTTTTTCTAGCTGTCGCTAATCATGCAGTCTAGTTTTTGAAGGTCAAAGGAAGAAAATAATAGAAGTCAGCAAATCAGTCAATTTGGTAACGGTAGCCACAAAGGTCAAATATAATTATACAGTGGTAGAATGAATCTCAAGTGTAATTTTAATATTTGATTCTCTGCATTTAAATTAATATATGTTCATGACAATATTGATAACTCTGGCATTAATTAGTGAACAACACTGTGTGAGATGTGGCCATAGGGTTTTGTGTTCTTCCAGTGCTAATGAAAATGCTAAAGTTTGTTTTCAAATGATTAAAATGTACTTCTGAGGGTGGATTTGAGTGAATGAGGATCTCAGATTTCAGTCTAAGCTCAAAACTAAAATCATAGATTGTCACAGATGTGTGAAAGGTAGGGATGAACAGAAATTTCAAGTTATTTTAAAATATATGTACACCAATGCATTAGGGAACATTCTATACCTTGCAGTGACCTAACTACTCCACATTTGTGTGTATATTTCATCTTAAATTTGGTTCAAACAAACAAACAAACAAACAAAACAGATTATTGGTGATTACATAGAAGTGGTGGATTTTGGTTGCCTTTGCGAAATAGTGTCTCTGTTCAACTCAGTTTCTCATAGTGAAGTGTACTACCTGCAGTCAGGGAGAAGTATCACTGGGAATATTGCAGCTTAGATGTCTATCTAAGCCTTAGTGTGGGTTACAATGTCATAAACATTCTTGGTGACTCAAAAATACAAATGTGTGCTTCAGAGTTTAATGAGATGTTCCTAACATTTAACTTTAATTTTTTATATGAAATATTACTCTTTAAAACTGATTGAAGGCGCTTATTAGCCCAGTAGGTAACGCTTCAGTCTCATAAAATTGATTGAAAAAAAGCCTGTGTATCTTCTAAATGAATGGCCCACAGCTTAAAGCTTAATAGACAAGGTTGACCAGCTTCTGCATTATACATATGAGTTGCATGTTTTTGTTTGTATGAAAGCTTGTGTGTGAGTGCATCAGTATATTTCATAGAAGCAATAAATCAATGACCAGTGGATATCTTCAATGATTACTCTACTCCAGTGAAAACTGCAAATTTTCAGTCATGAAGTAGCAATGAAATAATGAAATGAGATAATTTTATGGGTCACCACCACATGTTGTAGGGTCACCACAACATGAAGACCTGTATTAAAACATCACAGCATTAAGAAGGTTTAAAATCACTTCTCTGCACCCTATTTTACAGAAACAAGGCTCTCCATATACCTGAACATAACTGATTGTATTAGACTGGTCAGAAAACTCAAGAGGGTGCTCTGTCTCTGACTCCCTGTCACTGGAATTATAGGCACACATGACTATATCTAGTTTTTTATGTGTGTCCTGTGTATCCTAACACAGGTTCTCACATTGTGTGACAAGCACTTTACAGACAAATTCATCTCTCCAGTCCCTCAGTAAACTGATTATATGGAATGTTGATTCAACATAACTAATAAATATAGAAGTAGAAGTGATAAATCCATGTGAAAAAGATTTTTGCTGGGTTCAAATTTTAGAATATATTAATCCGTTTAGAATCAATGATGATTAAGTAAAAGCACTGATATCCAACTTTCTCAGGCCACAGAGACAGATACAAGCAGAGGTTAATGGAAACCTTTTTTTAAAAATAATTAATCAGAAGTATCAGAAGCTATTAAAGGAATAAATATAAACTAAACGCTGTGAACACCAAGAAAACTACCAAAGAAGGTGAAGTCTTATCAGTGTTTCTCTTACTTGTGTAGAAGCTGAGAGACATAGAATGGCAATAATCACCAAGTGTTGAACTCCAGGGCCTACACTAAGTTTCTAAGGACAATAGAAGCCAGAGTGAAGCCAACAGATCCTCCTTAACTCAAAATTCTGACTTGACATCTTTCTGTAATTATTCCTGAGACATATAAGTGGGAAGGAGAAAAAATGAAGTATCGTTGTGCTGCCAACTATTAATAAATATTACTATCTTATACAATTAGCACATGTTGAATATATAAAGCAGTAATAGACATCTGAAACTTTTAAAATTGAATGTTGCTTTAGTTCATGAAGAATTTGATCATCCTGAGTGAGGTAACCCAGACTCAGAAGGAGGAACATGGTTCATAGTAGGATACTAGATGTAAAACAAAGATGACTAGACTGCTACAGAACTCCAGGGAGGCTACCTAGGAAACAGGACCCTAGGAAAGACACAGGGATCGCCCAATGACAGAGAAATCAATGAGATCTACATGAACAACCTGGTCGACAGTGGGAGTAATGATGGGCAAGTTTCGAGGGAAAGAAAGCTTAGGGGAGCAGGAGATTCCCAGCTGGATCAAGAACAGAAAGGGAGAACAAGGAATAACAGACCATGATAAATGATGACCACATGAGAACAGGAATAGGCAGAGTGCTCGAGAGGTCCCCAGAAATCCACAATGATACATCCTCTGTAGACTGCTGACAATGGTTGAGAGAAAGCCTGATCTGACCTAGACTGGTGATCAGATGGCCAAACACCCTAACTGTCGTGCTGGAACTCTCATCCAATAACTGATGGAAGTGGATGCAGAGATCCTAGCCAGGCCCCAGGTGGAGCTCCAGGAGCCCAATTTTCGGGAAAGAGGAGGGACTGTAAGAGTGTGAATTGTTGAGACCAAGATTGTAAAAACACAGGGACAAAATAGCCAAACAAACGGAAGCATGTGAATTATGAACCAAAGGCTGTGGAGCCTCCAGCTGGATCAGGCCCTCTGGATAAGTGAAACAATTGAATAGCTTGAACTGTTTGGGAGGCAACCAGGCAGTGGGACCTGAACCTGTCCTTAGTGCATGAGCTGGCTGTTTGGAACCTTGGGTTTACACAGGGACACTTTGCTCAGCCTGGAAGGAGGGGACTGGACCTGCCTGTACTGAATCCACCAGGTTTAAATGAATCCCCAGGGGAGTCTTGGCCCTGGAGGAGATGGGAATGGAGGGGAGGGGCTGGGGGGAAGGTGGGGTTGGGGGCAGGAAGGGGTAGGACAGGGGAACCCATGGCTGATGTGTAAAATTAAAACACAAATATAATAAATTTAAAAAAAGAAATTGAATAGGTAAGTTATCATTTCGTGGGTTTTTTGTTTGTTTGTTTGTTTGTTTGTTTCAAGACAGATCTTGCTGTGTAGCCATGGATGACCTAGAATATACTATGTAGACCAAGCTATTGCTGCTATTCTTAATGAGAAAAATATTTAGTCACCAGTGTATCAAAGGTCTTTGGTGGGATTAAAAGGGCCTGTTAATCAAGAAAGCATGTTCTATGATGTTCATGTAACCCACAATAAGTTCATAAGTTCCCCAGCATAAAAAGGAAGAAACTAGAAAATATGAAGGGTGTTGACCAAAGAAAAAAAGAAATAGCCGGGCAGTGGCGGTGCACACCTTTAATCCCAGCACTTGGGAGGCAGAGGCAGGTGGATCTCTGTGAGTTGGAGGCCAGCCTGGTCCACCAAGTGAGTTCCAAGAAAAGGCACAATGCTACACAGAGAAACCTGTCTCAAAAAAAAAAAAAAAAAAAAAAGAAGAAGAAGAAGAAATATAAAAAGCAGGTAAAAAACAAAATAGGAGATAAAAATGTAATTAAGAAATATAATAAAAGGACATTTCTTTGAAAAGATCAAAAGCTGTTTGAGTTGTAAACAAAAATTAGTCCTCAGGGAGGAAGTGTCTAGTTCTGTGCCAATTTGTTTCTCCCAAGTCCTGTGTTGGAAGAGCTTGCTATCTTCAGCAATAGGATCTTACTTTTATGTTTTGAGAGTCAACCACATGTATACTAATAATCTATGTTATTTTTTGGGAGGTAACTTGTCTACTCCTGATCAACAACTAAAAGTGAGGTATCCCTTGCATAGCACTGAGATTTGTGAAATAGACTATATCTCTTGAGGGAAATATTATCACCTTTTGTGGCATAAGTCCATTAATATGTGCACATCTATAATATATGAGCTGTGCACTTTAAGCAAGCTTATAACGTGCTCCTTTTGTATAACTCTTTAACATATCCTTGGTGATATTCCTCTCTTTTTTTCTCCTTAAAAATGTTAGCTTTGAACATTCTATGTCAACTATTTTTATACTATTTACTTTTTTATTTTTATAGGTATAATTTTTTCCTGTGTGAATGCATGTGCACCACATGTGTGCCTAGTACATGGAATTTAAAGAGGGTATTGAATCACCCAGGAATAAAGTAAGTTATGGTTGTAAGTCACCATGTAGTTACTGGGAATCAAACACATGTTCTCTGCAAAAGAAGCTGTGTTTTCAACTTCTGAGCCTGCCCCCAAACTCCTAAACATTATATTTTAAAGTATCACATTAAATAAAATTGCAATATTTACTTAGAAATTGTTTCCACAAAGTGCCATCAACCTATTCTACTTGAATTATACTTAACTCTATGTGTTATAAAATTGTCAATATAGAGTGACCTTTTTCCTTCCCCACTTGTACACTGAAGCCGTGATTTCCACTTTGACTATAAATCAACACAAGGGCTTTGGAGCCATAGTTCAAAGATTTCATTGGTTGACCAGTTTTGGGTCTCTTTATTAGACTGTGGGGTGCTTACTCAACCACCGTTCCCCCTTCAACACTCATGGATAATTTTGGGAGAGGAGGCAGAAACATTGTAAGAGAGAGGTAGAGGATTTCTGCAGCAAACCAGATTACAGGGTTTTGCACAGGTGAACTCAGGATCTCTGACTGCATGCCCAAGATACGGGTAAGAGATCAAGCCAGCCAAACATCTCAGTATGGATGGAATAGGGGTTCAAGACTTCCCACATCCATCTGAAAACTATTGGGATATGATGGCTGTGGTGTGGAGGGACAATCAGTTTTCTGAGATATGGACCCTGACAGGATACCCATGCTACAGTAGATGGCCCTATTCACATGAACATACAAAGAGCAATAAATAAACTCCACATGAAATTGGAGGGAGGAAGTAGTGGCAGAGAAAGAGAAGGAATTAAACCATAGGGATTTATTTTGATTTAATTAACATATTCATGTTTGAAATTCTTTGGGGGGGAAAAAGCATCATTTGGTCTCAGTAAGAAATAAAATGGCATTGCTGTGATAAAGCCCTCATTAAATATAGAAAATATATAAAGGGGAAAAGACATTCAGAAGTTGTATCTGAGGATAAATAACCCCTTGAGGGAACAAGAAGAATGTAGCATTCTGTATAAGAAAGAAAGGGGCCTAAGTAGAGCGTCTCTGATCACACTTGGATGGTTGTCATATGACATTCCATAAGACAGTGAAACAGCTGCTTCAAGCTGTGCGGTCAGCCGCATTCTGTCATGAGAGCCCAAGAGGACAAGCACATCTAGGTCCCCACTTCATTTCTCTTGTCTTCAACTTAATGGTAAAGGACTTTCTCAAAAATCAAATCTTGAAATGGTTAGATAACTTACTCTTCTTGAATTACCCAGGATAGTAATTCCCACAAGAGCGTTTCATATGTTAGAAGGGGTTCTGGACAACATTCTAGACACTTAATGTGAGAAAATTATAGTTCATCAATCCTGTTCTTAAAATTAATTTAATTTGGAATTTTTGACTAATAGATTTTTTTTAAATGAGAATTTTGAAGTTGTTAGTATTTGAAAAGATATTTACCATATTTTTCTTTTCAAACTACAAGCCAAAATAAAGCATTTGCTTTAGAATAAAATTTTAGAGGTGAGTTCTTTACACATGCACACACACACACACACACACACACACACACACACACACACACACACACAAACACGTACATATACCCTTACCCTAGGTGTATTATCTTTCTTCAATGAAATTATTATTACAGCACAGAATTCAATGTTTAATCCTTTTCTTAGCTCTTCAAACATGTAAAAGTATTGTCTCAGAGCTTCCATTGTTTCCAGGAGAATTTAGCTATCATTGCTACTATTAATCCTTTCCACATCTTTATTTTCTCTGTCTAGTGTCAAAATTGTGTCATTTCTTTAGTTTTCAATAAAATAATTATGGTATGTCTTGCTCTTTCCTCTTCTTACATTTTGTCACACTTTAGATTCTCTGAACTTCCTAGTTCCATACTATTATTTTTATTCATTTGTAAAATCTCAACTATTATCTCTTCAAAAATCTATTATGATTCTTTCTCTTTCCCTTCTCCACTAGAGTCACCAGCACTGGCACACTGAAAAGGCTTTGTACAGTCCTGAATTAAAAAAAAAAAAACCACACAAAACAAACAAACAAAAAAAAACATTCCATTATTCCCAACTTTAGTGAGTCAGTTCAGGTAATTTATATTATAACTGTAAGGTTTTGGAGGTTCAAGCAGGGAGATTATGAGATCAAGGCTAATTTGAATAGTAAAGTAAGCTCAAGGCTGACCTTACTTATACAGTAAGATACTGTATCAAAGAGCCAAGTAGTGGGTATATAGCTTAGTGTTACAGAATACGCACAGCATGTGCAAAGCCGTAAATTTGAACCAGAACCATTAAAAGCAAATCTTGTTATGTTTCAAAATTCCTTTATTATTTTTCTATAATATATTTACTTTGCAGATAAATTACAGGTAAATCACTTCTATTACTGAGTGTTGAATCCCTCTGTCATAGAATCCAGTATGTTGACCTGTGTTCTCACTTTAGTTACTGTCCATGAAGCATAACACTGGGAAACATATTGCCACAATGAATTATTTCTGTGTTTCATAGATATAGGCCTCAGGAACTACAAATTTTCTCTTTATGTAATCTTGTTTCCAACTTCATGTATACAGGAGTATTTTGAAAAGGATGGATGTTTATCTGTTTTCATCCCATTCTCATAAACATTTTGTTATTTGCTTTTTATATTTCTAAAAAAATTAACACTTAAAATTATAAAATTGTGGATCATCAACCATTTGCATTTTTCTTTGTTATTATTTAGAAATGTTTTATTCACTTTACAGACCAACCACAGATTCCCCTGACCTCCCTTCTTCCACCCCCAGCCTTGCTACCCAACCCACCCCTCATTCCCATTTCCTCTAAAGCAAGGCCTCCCATGGGGAGCCAGCATGGCCTGGTACATTCAGTTGAGGCAGGTCCAAGCCCCTCCCCCTGTACCAAGGCTGTGTAAGTGTCCCACCACAGGCACTTGTCTCCAAAAAGCCCACAACATGCATCAGGGATGGAAGCCAAGATGGAAGGAAGGAGGTCTTGCTCTTCCAACTTCTACTTTTACCTTTGCCCCATTTCCTGAACTTTTTAAAAAATACATCTGGACTTTGGAAACATTCTAACTACTCCATTGCAAATAATCACCTTGATTCAGACTAAAATTTTTAGACCAAGGAGAGAATTCATCAACCCTGTAGTTGTGGCAATTATTTGCATCATAGCCATGCAGAAACAAGTATAGGTATGACTTTTAGCCAGTCTGTAACACAGGTTATTTCCATGGGTTGACCCAGTTGGCACTGAATACTTTTTGCTTTTTCCCTAGCAAAAGCGATCACAGGTAATTACACCATGTGGAGTCTTGGACAGGCAGGTTATCTCTACCAATAATGGGCAAACATTGCCTCTCATGGGGGAGAGTTGGAATGCTGAATTAGGTCTTTATTCATTTTTCTCTTTCTCTCACAATTATATAATATTGACTTATGATGATAGCATGCCCATATTGTGGCAGATGAGGGTCCATTTTTCACACCAGTACCAGATAATTTCTGTCTTTCATAACACCAAGGTTAAGGTAGTCATGGGTTTCTTGAAGGCAGTCAATTATATCTTGTGGGAAAACTTTAAAGAAAGTGAAAGCTTGTCTCTTCATCCTGACACACAAGGCTGATTGGCCAATGCTTCTGTCTTGTCAGTAGTCCTGCTCATGAGTACTTGGCCTGTTAAAAGGGCAGAAAGTTGGTTAGAAATGCCTATTTCCTTAACTCTTTGATTCTCAAGGAATCTTAACTATCATGCCACCCTATAATAATAGAAAACATATCAGTGAAATTTAGGGTATTTACGAAACTTAATTTTAAAGCAATGAAATTTATTTTCCTTCGTTGTATCATATTTCAAATATCTTTAATCTAATCTCTTTTGGAACCATCTTATCTGATGAAGGTTTTTACTGTACAATATCATAAACTAAGCTAAATATTTTTCTGATTCATAAATTGTGTGCCAAAAATAATTTTCTTTAAATATGAAAATTAGAATTTTCAAATTTGAAAAAAAAATTACCTAGAAAGCTATCAGGGCTCATTCAATTTGTCATGCTGCATCTTTACTGATGGCACTTTGTGTGGTCATAATTTAGTATCATTTTATTTCTCACCAATATATAAAATCCAGGCACTTGATTAAATTCCACATTGTGCTATTCTTCTAGATAATATAAATCAGGCCATATGATTCTAAAAAAGAAGTACATATGCAGAGAAAAGAAACTGAATTTGTGGGTACTTTAAATTTTAATTGTGCAATTCAGTTATTACCATTAATGAAGCAATATGGAAGGCCAGAAGATAATTAACATGGAATTATTATAAAGTATATTATTCTGTAATATATGAGGCTGAATTTTCATAATCTAACATACATTTAATCTAAACTTGTAAATTTTCATCTATAATTAAATTGAAATAAGCTATAATATGTGTTTATTAACATATATGCTGTAAAAAATTTGCAATGATTATTTCTTGTCCTCGAATTATCGAAGATTCTATCTCATCTCTAATTTTTATATAACTGCACCCTTCACGTGGAAGATGTGGTGGTGAGTATTTTTAGAGTTACTTGAGATTGATAGCTGAAACTTCTCCTACCGACACTTCTCATTTGGGTGCAGAGCCATTTCTAACTGTGAAAACAGTCAGCCTCATTGAAGAAGTGATTGATGAAGTGCACGTAGCTATAGAGGACAATGTGTCATGTTGTATATAGACATTAGAATAATCAAAATAATGTAGAAATGAAGACCAAATAAAAATAAATTTTCCATTTTCATTTCAGCATAATTTTAGGGAGAAATGCTTTTAGAATACGGATCTTTTCTATAAATTATATTTATTCTATGGCAACATGCGGTTACTGAGCTTATGATAAACTTTTTAAAAGATTTGAGGTAATTTTGGGGATCCTACAGAATTTATTTTTGTTGTTAGTTGTTTGTAATGTGTGGATCATGGAGCTTTGTACTTGAGCCAAAGAAGTATTCAGGAACAAAATAAAGACGTTCAAGGACACTCAAAGAGACTTTTATTTCTTGGTTTTGCAGAGGCATAGTGCTTGACTAACTGGAAGATAAACAGATAATGGGGTATTTATAGTGCTTTTGCAAAAATCTTGAAGTAGTTTTCTACCTGTAATAATGAAAATGACAATCTTTTCAGCTACAGGGTTTTTTCAAATAACAGTAATTTGCAAGTGCTCTTTGAAGTAGAACTAATAATTATATTTTCATTTCTTAGATAGGCTGAACCAATAGTACATTCCTCAGATTTTAATGGAATAGTCACGTTTTTCAGTCCAGGCTTCATAGTTTCTAAACTTACCACAATAGATGACATATTGCTTCTCAGAAGTTTTGCATGGTTACCAGTCTATTTTCAATATAAAAATCGTCATGGAGTTGGCTGTCTAAGCCCCTGTGCTGTGCACCATTAGTTGGCCTGGTGATCTAATGTAACACTTGAATGGGATTTAATTCACATAATGCAAACAGAATTCTTCAGAAATCCTAAAATATGACAGTTATATTCTTTCTGTCCATAGAAGGCTATCCATGAGTTATATTTTGGTATAGCCATTAGATAGATAGATAGATAGATAGATAGATAGCGACATGTGTCCAACTTTTCTATTACAGTACCTGCTTTTTTAATAAATGTAAGAATATGTTTCTCCTTATTATGTGTTCTCCTTATTAACCACTCTTTCCATATTGAAATAGGTTCATAAAGTTAACTGATTATCAAGAATGAATGCTCTGTGTATTCATGCCTATCTAGAAGAATGCTGATTATAGATGAAGATTGAAGAGGCAGATTACCAAGTCCAACTTTATAATGTCATTTGTCTCAATGGACTGTGTGAACGAGCAGAAATGTGAGATCATTACAAAAATTTCAGCCTAGTAATTATCCTAAGACTCGAGACAAGGGTTTGCTAAACATATCCAAACATAAAATATAGAGTATAACATTTTGAATGTCTTTTCTTAAAATCTCTCCAGTTGCCTGAAAACATACAAATAAATCAAAATTCTTTGAAAAAGGAGTATGCTAAGAAAAATGCCCAGCAAAACCAAGACAGAACACCTCTCCTCTCCATGGATAATATATTATACATGATATACATTTTTTTGTTTATTTATTTGTTTTCAGAGACAGGGTTTCTCTGTGTAGTTTTGGTGTCTCTCCTAGATCTTGCCCTGTAGACCAGGCTGGCCTTGAACTCACAGAGTGCTGGGATTAAAGGCATGTGCCACCAACACCTGGCTTATATGTGATAGCTTTAATTACTATTAAAATCCACAAAAATCTGTTTCTTTAAACTTTTTCTTTTTTTAAATCAAGCTCTGTCCTTTATCTTGGAAACTTCTAGAACTAATAATTTTATTTTTCATGGCTGTTTCTAATAAATAACATTTCATTGCATTCCAGTCTCCCAGACTATAATTCTTATGTGGTATTTTTCCTATTAACTAATACAACTCAAAGAATGACATGGCATTGCACTTTGATACCCCTGCTTGTGCTGACCATGTCTCCCATTTCATTAATCCTTCCTACTTCACCCATAACCTTAAAAAATACACAATTACATTATTAAGTTATTGCAGCCAATTGTCATATATGATGTTAAAATGCCCAAATTATTCTGTATAAGGTGGGTAGAATCGAAAGAGATGTTTCTCTATGCGAAGGTACGGTATCAGAATTCACACTTACCTTACTATGCTACAAAGAAACCAGTTACTATATTTGGCTGATGGTGTTGAATGGTGTCCTGTCTCTACCGTGGTAGAGAATAATCCCATTTAAATTGCTATGCATCTTTATTTTAATAAAAGTGTTTGCTTTGTTCAGCTTTCTGTAGAACATGACACATTTTTTTTCATTCTTACAAGTCTTTTAGAAGGCTTTGAAAGTGAATAATAAGAAATAATTAAACTATGGAAAAGTCTAAGATTATATAATTGATTTCCTTCAGTTATATATATATATATATATATATATATATATATATATATATATATATATAATATTTCCTTCATTAATATTTTTGAAAATTCCTAAAAATCATTTGAGACTGGTTTAGGTTGAACTATGGAATGATAACAGAGGAGTGATTTCAGCGTTAATACTCAACTCCTTCAGATTACATATACTTTTTTGCTGCACTGCTGTGTGAGATTGATAATAAATATGGGCTTTAATACGACACCAGAGAATTGAAATATTTTTTGGGAACCTTTCATCCTTATCACTCTTTCTCTAGCATGATGCAAACCAGTTTCATTTTCTATTAATAATACAGACCTAAAGAAAAGACAGTTATTTTCTTTCAAAGTCCAAGGTTTTAATTCACTAGCTAAGGATGTCTTAGAACTTTTGTCTTAGTAGCTAACTTTTCCTGGGAACCATAATCTCCTGTGAGCCATTCCTTTCATTTCTATAAAGATCATTATATACACTATACTTCATGACTCAATTGCTTCATATTGTTCAGGATTTTAGATCCTACAAGGTTAAGTGAAGCATGTACTTATTTAACAATATAATTGTATGACAATGGCAGATACATTGTGTTACACTGCTTGATAATCTGCTAATTTCTTTACTCTCATCTATAAAATACTAATAGTGAAGTGTGATGGTATGAGGCTCTCTCAACCAGGTATTGAACATAAGGCAATTATGTATTAGGCATATTGAAAATCTTTGTACTCATTAGCTTTTATATTTGATTATCAGAACATTTTTAGAATTTCCTAATGACTAATTATAAGTATTAGAAAATGAAGTCGTTGAGTTTGAGCTGTTTCATACATTAAAGTGGCGTGGAAACCATGGATATTTTCCTAGGGTAAGGAACACTGTGAGCATTTATTGCCACCTAAATCAGTTTCTGTGGGAAATTTCCACATTGTTTTGAATAATGGCAATAATGTTATAGTGAATTCATATAATGTTTACTTGGAGCTTATATTACCAGAAGCTGAGTGGCTTAAAATGACAGTGTAAACTTTGAAGAACTTTTATTTCTGAGTGCTCTGAAGAGAATGTTTTGTGTATGACTTGGCACTGTCTATGGCATGTGCCATTGTTTGGCTTACCACTTCAGGCCTCTGATCTCAGTCTTCGTCCCCCTGTGGCTCATTCTATTTATCTCCATCTAGGCTCTAAGTACCTCTTTTGAATAACACACACAGCTGAGTAGGTTCCATCAAATCCTGCATGATATTTTCATTTTGGTTTTGAAGCTGCAAGTATCCTATTTTCCAATAAGATTATATATTCACAAGTGCCAAAAGACAGAATGTGAATTTATAATGTTTTAGAGTCACAATTGAATCAAAATAGTGAATAAAATATGACATTGTATGTGCAAAATTCAACTTATTTCAATATGTTTGATTTCAAAGATGTATTTTGAGATAATCTTATATAATTAGTTGCATGTAATTTACATTTTGTTGGATAATATATCTGCATAGGAATAAATACAAATGTAAATGTTTCCTGTTAAAACATAACGATATCATCTTAAACTTTTAAACATTTTTTCTTTCATAATTATTCTATGAACTGTATAATTTCTCCTGAGAATGTAATTTTAAATTGTAGTGATTTGATTATGCCCATGGAGAAGTAAATGTAACAAATATTGATATAATAATCCTGTAAAAGGACCATTACAGATAAATCTGTTCATTGATAATGAAATATCTTAAAGTGAATTATAAATGATTGTATTTTATTAAAATATGATCACAAAAATATTTTAATAACACACAATTTAATTCATAAACAGTAATTGCTTTCTAAACAGAAGAAATATTTTGACTAACAGTTTAGTTTTGTATTTAATATAAATTTCATAATGTGTCAAGAACCTGAATGTCATGCATTATACTTTTTATCAATATTCATAGTATTATCAAATGAAAGTTTAATATTATGAATATAATTCAATTCAGTGATACTGAATTATTGTGGATGTTTGCTTTCCTTCAGTTAAATTTGAAAGTATTATTATTATATGATTTTAAAATATTTGTGTCTCTAACAAACTAGACTGTTAGCACAGGACCAAGTACAGTAATACAATACTAGTATAACAAGCATATTGTTTTTAATATATTTGAATAAATCCCAATATTGTACAAATATATAGATATATATAGATATATATATATCTACAAGTTTTGATGAAGTATCAAATGAGTTGTTTATAAAATATATAGTAAACAATTTTGTGTGAATATATTTACTTGCATAAAATGTTAAGAAAGAGAACTGAGTGTCTTTCAAGTGTACAATTATTTTGTTTTTACTAATATTTGGTTATATGATTTTTGGTGTAAGAGTTAATATTTAAAGAACTTCTAAGTGAAATTCCCTGTTTAGGGGCTTCATTGGTTTGAGAAATTCTACAACGGAGAATCCAATGAAGATGAATTTCATTGTTGGAATTGGAATTCTTTACTTGCCTTGAACAGACCATGACAGAAACTAGAAATGAGAAATTTCTTGTATTCCATCTATAATTAACTAATTTTCCATCGTTTTCGAGGAATCTGAGGACCCACCCTACAAAAAGATCCTGAAAACATTGTTGAAATTACAAAGACACACAACAAATGTATGTATGTATGTGTGTGTATATATATATAGTATGTGTGTATTTGTATGTATAGATAATCTCTCCTAATAATGCGTAGTGACATCACTTAAATCTGCCAAGACCCCCTTATGCTCAGGTGTTGGATTCCAGGTAACCATTTGACAAGACTATTAAGAAAGGATATAGATATTTGACAACTGGAGCCCACATGGAGGCAGGTTTTGAAGTGTATAATTGCCTCCCAGTTCTTGTTTTGTTTTTGTTGTTGTTGTTTGTTTGTTTTATTTTCTCTTTTAAAAATTATTTTTATTTTATAATTAATTTAATTTTATATATAATCCATGGCTTCTGCTGTCCTCCTTCCTCCCACCCCCCAGCGTTGTCCCTCCAATCCACATCCCCCCAATTCCCACCTCCTCCAAGGCAAGGTTTTTCCCTGGGGATTCAGCTCAGCCTGGTAGATTCACTTGAGGCAGGTCCAGTCCCCTTCTCCCTAAACCAAGATGGAGCAAAGTGTCCAAGCATAGGCCCTAGGTTCCAAAAAGCCAGGTCATGCACCAAGGTTAAGGCCTGGTCCCACTGCCTGGGGGCCTCCTAAGCAGTTCAAGCTAATCAACTGTCTCACTTATCCAGAGGGCCTGATCCAGTTCCATGGGGGTTCCTCAGCTAATGGTTCATAGTTCATATGTTTCCACTAGTTTGGCTATTTGTCCCCATGCTTTTTCCAACCATGGTCTCAATATCTCTTGTTCATATAATCTCTCACACTAATTGTACTCCTGGAGCTCCACCTGGGGCTTTACCATGGATCACCCATCAGAATAGCTAAGATCAAAAAGACAGCTTATGTTGGAGATGATGTGGAGCAAGAATACTCCTCCACTGCTGGTGGGAATGCAAACTTGTACAGCCACTTTGGAAATCAATATGGTGCTTTCTCAGAAAATTGGGAATCAACCTTCCTCAAGACCCAGCTATACCAGTCTTGGGGATATACTCAATGAATGCTCAATCATACTACAAGGACATATGCTCAACTATGTTCATAGCAGCTTTGTTTGTAATAGTGAGAACCTGGAGACAACCTAGATTCCCTTCAACTGAAGAACGGATAAAGAAAATGTGGTACATATACACAGTGGAGTACTACTCAGCAGAGAAAAAAATGACATCTTGAGGTTTGCAGTCAAATGGATGGAACTAAAAAAAAAAATCATCCTGAGTTAGGTAACCCAGAGTCAGAAAGACAAATATGGTATATACTCATTCATAAGTCGATACTAGATGTAAAGCAAAGGGTAACCACACTGCAACTCACAACTTCAGGGAGGCTACCTAGTAAAGAGGACCCTAAGAAAGACACAGGGATCATCCAATGACAGAGAAATGGATGAGATCTACATGAAGAAACTGGAGGAGAGGGGTGTAATGGAGGGCAAGGGTTGGGGGAAAGAAAGTTTGAGGAGTGGGAGGTACCAGCTGGATCAGGAACAGAGTGGGAGAACAAGGAAAGAGATACCTTGGTAAATGAAGACATCTTAAGAATAGAAAGAAGCCGAGTGTTAGAGAGGTCCCTAAAAATCCACAAAGATGACTCCACTACTGGCAGTGATCAAGAGAGTGTCTGAGCTAACTTACTCTGCCTCCCAGTTCTTGTATTCCTCTGTGATTTCTGGATCATTGTAATGTTAGCAGTGCCTGTGACAGGTACCTGCCTCCTTGAGGCTGTCTTGACATGTTTTCCCCCTCAAGATGATCTGAAATTTTCTGATTCTGTAAGCTGACAAAGCCTTTTTCTCCTTTCTATAAGATACTGTGATCAGAGAGGTACAAAGCCAACTAACCAGGGTTAAAGAGAAGGCTCAGCTCCATGCAATGTTCTTGCAAAGGACAAATGTTTGATTGCTAGTATGTACATCTGGCAGTTCACAAACACCTGTAACTTCAGAACTTATTAGAATCCAAAACCTCTGGGCTTCTCTAGCACTTACAAGTACTCACCCACACACATACATATAATCTTAACAATAAGATAAGCATATGCTTAATTAAACTAAGCAGAAATTAATCATGGAAATAGAGGAAGCCAATGTGGAAACGTTGAACTATAATAACATTGTAATACCAAGTGGCTCTAACTTGTATAGACATCCTTTTACAACAATAGAGAAATATATTTCTCAACATTGAATAGTTTTCAAGTTAAACTATATGTTAAGGTAAAAAAAAATTCCAAATTGAGCCTGTATTCATGCATGTTATTTGACAGATTTGAAATAAATTTAAAGTCCTGAAGAAGAATAGTTGAAGCAACATGGCTACACTGGTATTCAACGTTGTCTCTTGATCAAAAAGTAGATCATTAAAGATGTTAAGAATGTTTTCTTTTAAACAAATAAAACAATGTATATTAATTAAAACATGGTCTCCCTAAAATTATAACATATTGTGGTATGCTTACAAATGATAGTTTCTTTTTTGGTTCTGCATCATATATAGATATGATTGCATGTGTCTCTTTAAAAATCACATACAAGAATACATAGTTTTGTCCTTATTGTTGTGCTTTAAATTAAAATGCTTCTTATAGGAAGATGTCTATGAACATTTGGTTCCCATTTTGTGGTTCTGTTTGCAATAGCAGGTGGAAGAAGTTCATTACTGAGGGAAGGTTCTGATAGTACATGGCCTCCTCCTTCTGCAGTTCACATTCTTGCCTTCATGTGTGAAGTAAAATATTTGATCTCTCAGCTTCTTATTCTACTTGTCATGTCTATAGCTTATTGCCATAGAGGACAACCATGATAGATCTTTTTCCCTCTGGAACTCAAAGCGAAAATTGTCTCTTCCTTAAGTTGCCTTTGGTTATCTTGTTTTATCACAGCAACATAAAAGTAATTAATATAGTGAACATGGCTTAATTCAATTAATGTGATTATCTTGGTTGTGTCTCTTCCTTTTAAAATGGTGCATTTTTGTTCTATGTTCATGTAATGGGCATAAGAATTCCCAAAGAATTCTATTTGTTCAAGAATTATTGCCAACAATTGAAACATTAGACTACATGACATTAAAAACCATGTTTATTCTGAAACAAATTCTTGTTACGCAAGACAAGCTGGCCTGGGAGTTATTATTTATTACTAGATGGCTTTGAATTCAAATACACTTAACTCTTCCTCCAAATCTCTTAGATTACAGAAAATGCCATCATGCACAGCCAAAAATATATTAAAATTTCAATCATAACCCCCAAATATTAAAGGACTAGAAGTAATCCTATAGGGAATCCTTCAAGACACTTAATTGGGGAAGTTATGTTGGGCATTACTGCAATAGCACAGAACACAAGAGTAAAAATGTCCCAAATTAGATCACATAAAATTAAGTTTGGTAAGCCAAAGGAAATCATCATCAACATCATCAATAACAACAACAACAAAAATTAGTATATAACCTAAAAAGATATGTCTTAAACAAGATATATACAAATCTAATAAGTACAAAACATCATTGAAGAATACTTATAACCTAGGAGAATATAATTACTAACCGTAATGATGTATATCTTCCCACAGTTAGGACAATCATTATATTGAGAAAAAAAGAAAGAAAGAAAGAAAGAAATACAACAAATGCCAGCAAGAAAGTAGAAAGGAAGTTCATTAATTCACTCTTGGCAGGAATGTCATTGTTATTGCTGTTTTATTAAATTTTGTACATCTTCTTCAAAATACTAAAATAAATCTATATGATTTTAGAAACATAGTATTAATTATGAGTCTAAATTGAAATTTAGTATGTCACAAAAGGCAGTTGCATTCACATGTCTAGAGAAATATAGCCAAGGTAAGTAATAAACCTAGGTTCTCTCACTTGATGCTAGCTGTATAATGGAGAGAATAATGCAAAATTAAACACTGTCCAGAAAATGGTTGTAGTGTGCATGTCTATAGCAGTAAACCCAACAGCTTTGCAGATTAGGCAAGTGGAGCCTGAGTTTGAAGCCAGACTAAGTTACATATCTAGATACCATATAAATAAATAACAAATAAATACATAACTATTATTTGACAGAAAGCTAAGTGAAGTCTGGGTTGAAGTTGTTTGTAGCTCTTGCCAGGATATGTGTGAAGCAGGGAAATGGAATGTTTAAAGTACAGAGAATCTAATGCCATAATAGCTACAGTCCAGAAGCTGAGAAGCAAAGGCGGATGCTGATAAAGAGCTTGCACTGTCTTTCTTATTCAGGCTGGTACCACATCCCATGGGATGCTGTTAGTCCCACAGATTCGAGGAAAAGGACCATCAACACAAATCATGGCCAAATTAATTAAAGCAGGCATTTTTATTCAAGTACACAGGCTGTCTTTTCCTGAGGCAGGATTCATGAGATCAGCCTTGGATGTGGGATAAGAGCTTTAACGTTTCAGGAGTAAGGGGTTTACAAATGGTGGATTTGGCAGGCAGATAGGAAGAATGACAGAGGCAGAATGGGAGCCTAACATGTTGCTCATGACAACTTCCTGAAACAAAGACAAGGCTGCACAGTGGTCATAACAAGGTAGTAGTCAAAACAAGGTGGTCATAAAAAGGTAATCATAAAAAGGTGGTCATAACAACCTTTTGAAACAAAGACATGGCAATGTCATAGAAAAGGCAGTATAGAACAATTTGTAGTTAAGGATACAGGAGGGTAATATATACAGATCCTTTAGAAAAAGATTTAATCATGAACATGAATGAAACTCGCTTGTTTTTGCTATATGTTGGCTTCCAAGCCTTTGAAAAAGGCATGATGGTATATCAAAGGAGCCATGGACAATCAGGCTGGCTCATTCCTCCTTAGTTGTAAGTTAAACACACCTGAAAACACTTCATAGACACACCTATAAGTGTGTTTCTAGATTTTTCTAAATTCAGCCACGTTGTCAATGAAGATTAAGATTCTTAGGGAAAGAAATAAAGAGGAATACAAAAACAAAAAACAAAAGGTTACATGTCTATTGAAGCAATAAGGACTAAGGCCAGAATGGAGGGACATTACTATATAGAATACATAAAGGAAAAATACAATATGAAGATCTAAGAAGTAGATTTAAAGAAGTGGAGAGTAAACAGAGATTACCAGAATAAGAAGGGTGCAAAGAGTAGAAATGTATAGATTATTGTTAATGTCCAGGGCTGAATAGAAACAGTGATGCTCAATGTTGCATAGCATAGAAAGATAAATGTGTTTGATTATAATACATGTGATATCTCAAAACAGTTTGTAGGAAAGATTTTTGGACATTCTTAATGAAAGATATATGTACAGCAGAGCAACATATAGGAGGAATTTTTCCTGACCTGATTTGCATATTTGCAAATAAATATCACAATTCTGCCCAAAATTTCTAAAGTTACTAGGCTTGAGTTAAATAAGTAAATATATTTTGTGAGTAATAAATCAAGGAAAAGTTACAGTTGTATCATATTTCGTTTATATTACTCACATGAAATGTACATGACAGCATCAAAAGCTATTCTCTGTCTGTAGAGATAGAGTGTACACATGATTCCTTAGCCATAGGGATGTTGGGGGAAATGGGAAGTCAGTTTGAATAAATATTCTAAAACTTGGGTGATTATGCCACAAGTCAGTGAATGTATTATAATTTACTGAAGTGCATACTTTAATGGAATGGTAATTGTACAGGTATAAATTATACCTTTATAAAATTGTTTTTTAAAATGGACTAAATCAAGATTCCTGTTGTTGTCATTTCTTATAAGTCCTGAACTGCATTTTCTGTATGACAAACTCCCTCCAGGAAAATAAAACATGCTTTAAAAAGCCCAGGATTAAATAATAAATGTGTGGATGGGACTGCATTAAATACCAAGCATAGCAAAAATAATATTTTAAACAACACCAAAAATTTTTGTAAAGAATAATTTTGACAACCAATATAGAATTAAAACAAATGAGGGTCAGATGGAGGAAAAACCCTCAAAATACTAAAAACAAACCAGTAGTATGATATCATGATGTCAACAGAGTCAATAATATCAGCAAATGCTGCGATGTCAAATGAAGGGGTATTGATCATTGGTTTCTGAGATGGGAAGTCACTGCAGATGTTAGAAATTCTATTTCAGAGAAGTGATGCTTTAAACCACAGAGTGCTCTAGGTTAGTGAGAAAAGTGAATAAATGAAGCCAATGATTTGACAGGATTATTTCAAAAAAGGGTGTGGAAATGGAGGTAACAGAGCTACACTTTGAGAAATGTATAATGGAAATGAAGACTGAGTTGCTGAGTTTTTTTTCTTTTGTTTTTTTATTACACTGTTGAGCAATCTCAATGGAAACTGACCATTACAAGAGACATAATATTCCAATTTTGAAAAAATAACATTAATAATTCCCAACAGAAATAATAAAAGCAGAAAAAATATTTTGAAAATCAGTACATAAAAGTAATCAATACTTAATTATGACCTTAAGCTAAGTCCTATTTAAGAAGAATCAAGCTTGATGCAAACATAAGGATGTGGATATTTGGACCTCATGCATGTTTATTTAAAAATAAAGAAAAAAAAAAAGGAAAACTGATATGATATGTTTTTTAAAAAGATAAAAATTGGGGCCAAGCAGCAGTGCCATAGACTTTAATCCCAGCACTCTGGAGGCAGAGCTTGGTGGATCTCTGTGAGTTTGAGGCCAGCCTGTTCTACAGAGCAAGATGTAGGACAGGCAGTAAAACTACACAGAGAAACCATTTCTCAGAAAAAAAAAAAAAAGGTTGTCAATATAAAATTATTTTTCTTACAAAAGGAGAGGCCCATGATAAATTCAAGACAGTGTCAAGGATCTACTCACTGGATGACAGCTGGAGACAGTGCAAAGCGATGGGGAACCAGGGTCATTTTGTCACGTATTTTCTGAATAACTACAGCTTGAATATTATCTTCAATTTCAGTATTAAAAAAAATTGTTCCTACAAAGTTCAGTGGTGCTCTGAAATTTCTAAATACATAAGGTCTCTTTTCTTTTTCTTTTTTTTTTTTTTAATTTAATTGAATTTTACATGTCAGCTATGGGTTCCCCTGTCCTTCCCCATCCCGGCCCCGACCCCGCCTTTCCCCCAGCCTGGTCTCCAGGATTTCCATCTCCTCCAGGGCAAAGACTCCCCTGGGGATTCAGCTTAACCTGGTAGATTCAGTCCAGGCAGGTCCAGTCCCCTCCTCCCAGGCTGAGCAAAGCATCCCTGCATAAATCCCAGGCTCCAAAGAGCCAGCTCATTCACTAAGGACAGGTCCCAGTCCAACTGCCTAGGTGCCTCCCAAACAGTTCAAGATATCCAATTGTCTCACTTTTCCAGAGTGCCTGATCCAGTTAGGGGCTCCACAGCTTTTGGTTCATAGTTCATGTGCTTCCATTCGTTTGACTATTTGTCCCTGTGCTTTTTCCAATCTTGGTCTCAACAATTCATGCTCTTACAATCCCTCCTCTTTCTCGACAATTGGACTCCTGGAGCTCCACCTGGGGCCTGGCTGAGGATCTCTGCTTCCACTTCCATCAGTCATTGGATGAGAGTTCCAGCATGAGCGTTAGGGTGTTTGGCCATCTGATCACCAGACTAGTTCAGTTCGGTTTGGGCTTTCTCTCAACCATTGCCAGTAGTCTACAGTGGAGGTTTCATTGTGGATATCTGGGGACCTCTCTAGCACTTTGCTTCTTCCTGTTCTCATATGGTCTTCATTTATCATGGTCTGTTATTCCTTGTTCTCCCTTTCTGTTCTTGATCCAGCTGGGATCTCCTGTTCCCCAAAGGAGGAGATCTCGAACTTTGCCCTTCATTACTCCCACTGTCGTCCAGGTTGTTCATGTAGATCTCTTCCATTTCTCTGTCATTGGGTGATCCCTGTGTTTTTCTTAGGGTCCTGTTTTCTAAGTAGCCTCCCTGGAGTTATGAATAGCAGACTAGTCATGGATAAATAAAATGTGGTACATATACACAATGGAGTAAGTACTACTCAGCAGAGAAAAACAATGACATTTGCAGGCAAATGGATGGATCTAGAAAAAAATCGTCCTGAGTGAGGTAACCCAGACTCAGAAAGACAAACATGGTATGTACTCATTCATAGGAGGGTACTAGATGTAAAACAAAGATGACTAGACTCCTACTCACAACTCCAAGGTCTTTTTTCAAATCCATCTTGCTTATTGAAGATAGGTATAAGGAATAAATAAAGATTTTATTTTTTTAAATTGTAAAAGTACAGTAGAGAATCAGCAACATTAATTATAATTCATAGAGAGAGACAATCAAAAGAATACACTGGAAGTTTACTTAAAGTTAAAAATAGCAGAAACCTGATTTCTAAAGAGAAAAGAGAATGCATGAATAAACAAAATTCATAAAAGAGTCTTCAAAAATAATTACAATTTATTAATTTGGGATTTGTGTAATATTAAAAGGCTTTGCCTACCAAAAGCTGTGGATGGGTTAAAGGCTCAAGGAGCCCTATTACTCTTGAATAACCTTGTGCTATTATTATGTTTTTGGGAGTCACTGCCTCAGATCCTCTGTCCACTGCTGAAACCACAAAGTTCCAATGAATTGTTCCAAGCCAAAAGTTAGACGTGTGTTAGCCTCAGTGGACAACGAAACAAAGTGAAAGACAGCAATGTGGGAAGGAAGTTGCAGGGGAAGTGAGGATTGAATGTGTTGGGAGAGAAGTAAGAAATGGTGGCTTGTGATGGTGATTAGACTATATTATATCCATGTATGAAATATTCAAAGAACAAGTATAAATAATAAATAAAACTATCAATGAAAGGAAGAAGAGGACTACCTGAGAAAATGAATGAGATAAATGGGGAAGGGGGGAGAGAAAAGAACTGGATGAATAATATAATATGCACACATTATGTATCTACATGAAAATGTTACAGTGAGTCTAACTATTATGTATGATTAACATGTGGAAATAAAATGCATTAAAAACTTAAAGTAAAGAAACTATAAAGAAATGTGGAACATTTGCATTTGAAAACAGTCATCATACTTAGTGACAGAAGAGAATAGTAAAGGTTTACCATAAAACTCATCTCCATTTCAATGTTTTAGCAGAAGAGAATGAGAAAAAAAGGGACTAGGCTATGGAAACCTGTCCTTTAGCCATTGAATAGGACAACAATAAGATAAGAGAAAGAGGGGAGGTTACAGAATTATTTTTTCCAGTCATCATGAATCATAAAAGGAAAGACAGACACTCCTGCGTTCAACTAGAGAACAGCATGCTCGAGGAGACAGAACATGAATTAGTAAAGTGTTGCTGAGCAGCAAGCTGTGTCCATCTGAGTGCAGAGCACATCAAAAAATCATGTTTTCGTGAATAAATTTGGCAGATCTTGTGTTAGAAAACATAAGTCATGGGATAATTAAGTTTTGACTGTACTAGTTCATATAGGATGGTAAAATAATGGAACGAGCCTGTTGCATTATGGAAAGAAGTAGGCGATTCCCACCAAGTATAGAAAGAAGAACGCACTGTGAGGATAGAAATGTGTGCAGGCATTGCTTAGCATCCTGGGGAAGTTAAAAGGTTCCAACTTCATAGGAGGGTAAAATGACAACTGCACCTTCCTCAGTGCTTGGAGATGACAGTTACGGTTCATTAAAGCATTGTTCCTAGAAGGTAATTTTCCTAAATGAAACACAGATTAACGTGATGGTGATAATTCATATATTTTTAATACAGTCTACATTGAAGTAGAAGTTTTACATGTGGAAATCTTCTACAAGGTATGTTTATTCAGGATGTTTGAGCAGTGCCATTTTAGAGGATGGGGTTCCTCCTTTATTCTGTGAATGCAATCTAACTTTCTTGGTGCTGTCTTCTACACAGCAATACACATCCTGGTCTGAAATCAATGTTCTTACTTCTGTTCCCAGCATCTGTAACAACCTGTAATTCCAGCAATGTGGCTCTAGCAGTCTCCACTTACAGATAAACATTCAATAATAATTCAAATTTCAAAACTTTAAATAAACAAATGCATGTCTATCCACTGAACCCAGATAACATTGCTGGCACAATGTAAACAGCCTACTGGTATGGAACCCCTGTAATTGAACAAAGTTTCTACTTGCTTCAAGCTGCTTCCTCCTTAGCCTGAGAGATTTCCTGGCTCAGTATGACTGCTCCAGCCCCTTGTGAGACATACAAAGTGTTATATTTTTAAAAGTCCAATAAGGTTATTTGTGGTAGCACCATGATTAACATGCTTATCTCTATAATGATTCTATACTCTCTGGGTTTCTTTGCATTCTAAATGGTAAGTGATAGCTTTATGATAAAACATCCATTCAGTCCTCAACTCTTCTCTTCACAGACTGAGCACTGGCATTCAGAAGTATAAAAGTCTCAGGAAGATTAACTCGATCTCTATGGATTTTATTCTGATCTCTTTTTTTCTTTTTCTTAATTAAGAAATTTTCTATTCACTTTACATACCAACCACAGATTCCCCCCTCTTCTCTCTTCCAATCCCCAGCCTTCCCCCGCAACCCATCCTCCATCCCGACATTGTCCAAATCAAGGACTCCCATGGGGAATCAGCAGAGCTTGGCACACTCAGCTGAGTTAGGTCCAAGGCCCTCCCCACTGCACCAAGGCTATAAAAGGTGTTACACCCTAGGCACTGGGCTCAAAATAGCTTGCCCATGCACCAGAGTCAGATCCCGATCCCCTTACCTATGGGGCCTCCAAATATTTTAAGCTAAATAACTGTCTCCTATATCCAGAGAGCCTAGTTTAATCCTATGGGGGCTCCATAGCTATTAGTCCACAGTTCATGGCTTTCCACTAGTGTGGCTAGTCATCTCTGCATGTTTTCCCATCATAATCTTGACAATGTCCCCTACTTAAAGAATCTCTCCTCTCTATCATTGATTGGATTCCCAGAGCTTAGCCTGGCATCTGGCCATTGATCTCTACATCTGCTTCCATTAGTCACTGGATGAAGGCTTTATGATGACAGTTAGGGTATTCACTAGACTGGTAACCACAGTAGACCAGTCCATGTACTTTCTCAACCATTGCCAGTAGTCCAATGTGGGGTCATTCTTGTGGAATACTGAGAGCTTTCCTGGCACCCTGCCTCTTCCTATTCCCCTGATGTCTTTGTATATCATAATATCTCTTTCCTTGTTCTCCCACTCTGTCCCTGTTCCAGCTTGACACTCCCATTTCCTTATGTTCTCACCCTGCATTCTTTGCCCTCCATTACCCTCCCAATTTGCTCAGGTAGATCTCATCTACTTCTCCTTTGCTGGGCTATCTATGTGTCTCTCTTAGGGTCCCTCCCTGTTAGCTAGCCTCTCTGGAGCTGTGAGTTGTAGTCTGGTTATCGCTTACCTTACATCTAGTATTCACTTATGTGTGAGTACATACCATGTTCATCTTTCTGAGTTTGTCTTTCTGGGTTACCTCACTCAGGATGATTTTTTTCTAGATCTGTCCATTTTCCTGCAAACCTCATGATGTCATTGTTTTTCTCTGCTGAGCAATACTCCATTGTGTATATGTACCACACTTTCCTTATCCATTCTTCAGTTGAAGTGCATCTAACTTGTTTCTAGGTTCTGGCTATTACAAAAAAAAATGCTGCTATGAACATAGTTGACCATGTGTCCTTGTGGTAAGGTTGAGCATTTCTTGGGAATATGCCCAAGAGTTGTATAGCTGGGTCTTGAGGAAGACTTATTCCCAATTTTCTGAGAAACTGCCATACTGGTTTCCAAAGTGGATGTACGAGTTTGCATTCCCACCAACAATGGAGGAGTGTTCCCCTTGCTCTACTTCTTCTCCAACATAAGCTGTTTTTAGTGTTTTTAATCGTAGCCATTCTGACAGGTGTAAGATGGTATCTCAGAGACATTTTGATTGGAATTTCCCTGATGACTGAGGATGTTGAGCAATTCCTTAAATGACTTTCATCCATTTGGGATTTTTCTGTTGAGAATTCTCTGTTAATCTCTGTAGCCCATTTTTTAATTGGATTGTTCATTTTGATGTCTAGCTTAAAGGTTCTAGAGAGATCAAGAATACAAGGAGCATACCTAAAGGTACTAAAGGTAATTTAAAGCAAACTGACAGCAAACATCAAATTAAATGGAGAGAAACTCGAAGAAATTCCACTAAAATCAGGAACAAAACAAGGCTGTCCACTCTCCCCATACTTATTCAACATAGTATTTGAAGTTCTAGCTAGAGCAATAAGACAACAAAATGAGATCAAGGGGATACAAATTGGAAAGGAAGAAGTCAAACTTTCCCTATTTGCAGACAATATGATAGTATAAATAAGTGACCCCAAAAATTCTACCAGGAAACTCCTGATAAACTTCTTCTGTAAGGTGGCAGGATATAAGATTAATTCAAAAAATCATCAGCCTTCCTATATACAAATGATAAATGGGCTGAGAAAGAAATCAGAGAAACATCACCCTTTACAATAAGCACAAATAATATAAAATATCTTGTGGTAACTCTAAGTAAGCAAGTGAAAGACCTTTATGATAAGAAATTTAAGTCTCTGAAGAAAGAAATCAAAGAAGATATCAGAAAATGAAAAGATCTCTGTAGCTAGTTTCCCTGGTTCTGCCTGGCCCATGGTCAGAACAAATCTCTCTTACCCACCAGTCCCATAGTAGCTCAGACCCAACCAAGTAAACACACAGAGACTTATATTACTTATAAACTGTATGGCCATGGCAGGCTTCTTGCTAACTGTTCTTATATCTTAAATTAACCCATTTCTATTAAACTATAAGTTGCCATGTTGCTCATGCATTACTGGTATCTTAACATCTGCATCTCATCATGGTGGCTGGTATGTCTCTCTGTCTCAGCCTTCTATTTCTGAGAATTCTCTTCTCTGCCTATTTTCCTGCCTGGCTACTGGTCAATCAGCATTTTATTTATATATAGCGTTATCCACAGCAGATCCTCCATGCTCATGGACAGATAGAATTTACATAGTAAAAATGGAAATCTTACCAAAAGCAATCTACTGATTCAAAGCAGTTTCCATCAAAATCCCAACATAATTCTTCATAGACTTGAAAAGAATAATACTTAACTTTTTATGGAAATACAAAAAAAACCCTAGGATAACTAAAAGAATTCTGTATAATAAAACAACCTCTGTAGGTATCACAATCCATGACTTCAAGCTCTACTACAGAGCTATAGTAATAAAAACAGCTTGGTACTGGCATAAAAAGCAACACATGGACCAATAGAATTGAATTAAAGACCCTGACATTAATCCATATACCTATAAACATATGATTTTGACAAAGAAGCCAAAACTGTACCATGTAAAAAAAGAAAGCATCTTCAACAAATAAGGCTGGCATAACTAGATGTCAACATGCAGAAGATTGCAAATAGATCCATATCTATTGCCATGTACAAAACTCAAGTCCAAGTGGATCAAAGATCTGAACATAAATCCAGTTACACTGAACTTGATAGAAGAGAAAGGAGAAAGTAGTCTTGAACACATTGGCACAGGAGACACTTCCTAAATATAACACCAGTAGCACAGACACTGAAATCAACAATTAATAAATGGGATCTCTGTAGACTTTGTATCTTCCTATTTCTTGGCTGGCAAATTTGATTTTCTGTTGTCCATTTCAACTAATCAGCCAAAACTCAAATTATGATCTGTATTTATTAACGTTTGTATGATAGTATAATTATTCCGCCTTTGTATTTGATTTACAGCTTGGTTAAATCATTTATATTAAAATCTGAATAACTTGCAATTTTTGAGTAGTTTCTCATCATTCATTGAGGCAGTTTGAAGGTTAGAAGACAACTTTATTGTCCGGTTTTTATGTAATATATACTTGACTTTTATGATGAATTGTTTATTTGAGACTTTTAAGGTTTCCAACACCTTATTTAAACTCAAAACACTGTATTATAATTCTCAGATGATTACTTTAAAAATAATATGCACAAGCCGGGCGTTGGTGGCACACACCTTTAATCCCACCACTCCGGAAGCAGAGCCAGGCTGATCTCTGTGAGTTCGAGGCCAGCCTGGTCTACAGAGTGAGTTCCAGAAAAGGCACAAAGCTACACAGAGAAACCCTGTCTCAAAAACTATAAAAATAATAATAATGAGTGCAATTTCTTTATTAACAATTCCTTCATCAGATAATACAAATAGATGTGTAGCTAAATTAAACTAATTTTTGGCACAATGACTATCAACAATAGATTTTTATTTGATTGATTTTTAATTTTATATCTATGTTTGCTTTTACTTAATAGATTCAGGTGATTCTCATGCCTACCTGTGGCTCAGGGAGAACAAAAGTATTTGTCACCTCCCTTGGAACTGGGGTTATAAACAATTGTGAGCCAAAATTTGGGTGCTGGGAATTGAACCCGGGTTCTAAACAAAAGAAGTAAGTGCTCCCACATGCTGAGCCAATTCTCCAGCCCCAGCAGTGTCACTATTAACACATGCTACTTCGTATTATATCCTTGCTCAATTCTAGAGGGCAATAATTATCTAAAAACAAATTTTTAAGAAGTATATGTGCGATAAAATAATTACCATTTCCTGATAAATTTTGGACTCTTTCTATGTATTGTTCTAAACTATACCTGTGAACATTTATTAGGCAGTTAAAATGATTATGTATGTATATAGTGATAATATGTTTGCTTGCATGTTTGTATAATATATATATATATATATATATATATATATATATATATATACATACACATATATAGTTACATTGATACAAATGTACTGACATGCACACAAATGCACATACATATACCCACATATATGGAGAAGGGCAGGTAATTAGAAGACAGCAATGATTTCAATTTTAAGTACATCTTCAGATTTATTACTTTTCAGAAGATTTTTGGAAGTTGGTAAAGTGTGAATAGATACATTTTCTTATGTGGATTTTGTTTTATAACTAGATTTTGCACAATCCATTTTATTGTTTCAGTTTAGTAAACTTGTTTGATTCATGTTTTGTTACAAAAGTTATGAAATCTGTTTATGGAAACTCATTCTGCTGAATCCTTTCCCCAATATGACTCTGTTTATGCAAATGAGCCCTACTTTGCTACATCCCTAGGGCTTACTTTCAAACATTCTTATCTTTTATATTATAGTCAAGAGTCTAGAATATTGTTCCTTATGTTCCAGAGGGAAAGTCACAGCTTTGAAATTATTCTGATTTCTAAGTATTATGGTTCTACTTCATTATATATTTGACAACAAACAAGAGATTTATTTAATTCTGAAAAAAATATATATGTTATCATCTATCTTGCACCTATAAATATATAATCATGTATCACTGTACATAGATACCTACAAAGTAAAACTTCATAATTATGAGCTAATTTCTCTATGTAGGGACACATGCTCCATATCCCAAACAAAGTAAACATGTACTTGCCATGAAATATCTAAACTCAGGAGGAATATAAGATCATGATGTATATAAGTATATTATTTGTGATTTCCAGGTATTCAAAATAATGGAATTTATTGTATTCCATAAATCAATCTCAGGTATTATTTATACTTGAGGAGGTTTTTTTTCTTTATAAAATTTCATTTTTATCAAATTTACCTTTTCGTCTGCTTGTTTCTGTGTTTCAGTTTAGTAAACTTGTCTGATTCTTGTGTTTTTTTAGAACAGTTATAAAATCTGTTCATTATGTTTGTATGTCAAGTGGTGCAAGTTATAAGTGACTCTCCCAGAAATCAACAAAACCTTTCTTTTTTTTTTTTCATTACTAAATTATTTTTCCTTCTGCTCAGTGGACAGGAGTCCAACATGAACTGGCAGTATAATTTAAACTCTGTTTTTTGTTTTAGTGGGAAGGAAGTAGCAGCTCCTTGTTCTGACTGTTTTCCTGTAGGTTAAATGTTACATAGGGGCAAGATTTTTCCAGTTGCTTTATGGTATCTGTCTCACCTACCGTTCTGTTTGGATTTCACTAACATTTTCTGAAACTTGAGTCTTTAAAACTTAGTGAATATTTCCTCACAAACACTGTGACATTGCTAGTTATGGTTTGTTAAGATGTCTTATTAATATAAACTTAGCATTTAAAGATATAAGACCATGATGGTATAAGTACAATCAATTTTCTATATTCTGATGATAATATTAATGATTAGATGAAGTGTCTCTTCTTTCAAGGACTTTTAGTCTATATAGACTGAAAAAGACTTGGGAAAACGTGGAAAATAACCAAGTTAACCACTAAATACTAACAATGACAAATTTTTGCAGATTTATATATGTATATAAATAAAGATGAAGGTGGGAAAACAATAACTAATGAAAATTTTAATTCTTAATATTCAAATTTCATCTCTCAAAGTTAATGATTAAATTTAGTAAGGTGCAAAAGCAATTTAAAGGTAGAAGGATTTTTCCTTGGCTAGACATCTCAGAAAGCTGAAGTTCATTAGGGTGGGGAGGTGTGATACCTGAACCTTTGATTCTAAAGTGAGTTTGCAGTGAAGTGTGTTACACCCATGTGAATCAGGAAGCAAGAAGAGTTTTGGCCATGCTGAGGGCCAGAGGAGGACCCTTTGTGCCTAAGCATCAGTAAGGCACTTTCTCTAAATAGGTCCCTCCTCTAAAGGTACCAAAAATCCTCCAGAAATTTAGCACACCAGCTTGGGACTAATTGCTTAACCACATGAGCTCATTACCTCACAAATAAAACTTAGAGACATCCTGAGCCATTCAACATTCATTCAACATACTTAAAACAATCAAAAAGTACAAATTAATAATTACTTAAGACTGCAATGTACTAAGCTAATTTAATTTTCATAGTGTAAGCAAATTTTGAATGAACCTTGCATTTTGACAGTTGAAGAGAATTTAAATATAAATTCCCCAATGACACTAATTGCATCAATTATGATTTTACTGTAATCTGTCAATATTTTCTCCAAATAAACAAAACTAATTAGTTCTATTGAAAGAAAACAGAAGTAATGAAAACAAAAAAAAATCTAACTCAGTCATGAACATAAAAAGTTCCTATTAGGGGGAAAATTAATGTATATTTGTTATTCTTAAAGCATCTCATTGTATGTCTGTCTATCATCTAGCTAGCTAGCTTTTCTCTACATGTATACATAAATACACATATCTATACATATCTATAGTTATATACATGACACTTCTCTTATATATACATATATATATATATATATATATATATATATATATATATATATATGTATATATAATAGAAGTGGGAGAGACAGGAGTGGGGGGAGAGAGAGAGAGAGAGATTGATTCTCACTGTGCAACTCTAGCTGACCTGGACCTCGCTGTGTAGATATGTAGACCAGGCTGGCCTTGAACTCACTGAGATCCACCTACTTCACCTCTTAAATACAGAGATTAAAGATATGTGTCACCATGCCCAGTGATCACTATATTTTTAAGTCAACATTATTAATGAAACTATAACATAGAGTTTCCAGCTAATTGGCAGGCCCTGTGGGAAGGCTTCCCTTTTCCAAGACCTTAGGCAGACCCTGCAGTCTCCATACCCTGCCCCCACATGCATTTTCCTGAGACCCCAGCCACTTCCTGAGACTCAGAGACCAGCTCCCAGCTCCCATCCACCCCAGAACTCCCATCTGAACCAGAGAGACCCTGTTTGGAACCTGGGGCTTACATAGGGACACTTTGCTCAGCCTGGAAGGAGGGGACTGGAGCTGCCTGTACTGAATCCACCAGGTTTAAATGAAACCCCAGGGGAGTCTTGGCCCTGGAGGAGATGGGAATAGAGGGGAAGGGATGGGGGGAACGTGGGGCCAGGGCCAGGAGGGGGGAGGACAGGGGAACCCATGGCTGATGTGTAAAATTAAAACACAAATATAATAATATAAAAAAGAAAAGAAATTATAAGATAAAACATATGTTTAAACTATTACATTTCAAGTTACTTCAAAAATTTCAGTTTCTCATATTTCAACTTTATATTTGTAAATGACTTGTCAGAATTATTTTGTATTTATCTAATTCATCTTTAATTTTTCTTTAAGATAGTTTTATTTAGAGCCAGCATCCCTTTATTTTTTCTTATAATTTTAAATAAATTAAACACCATAAAAATGTCCACACAAGGGTTTTGGATTTTTCAGTACAATGGTCAGGGCCATTTGATTCATGTTCATTCTCAGTAACTCATATAACTCATATAAAATATAGGCAGTTCTCATATTCACATATCTTTACTAACAACCTAGCTGCCAGGTTATATAGGGTATTTAATTGCCTATGTATCTCCTTTTACAGAAGGAATATGCTTTTAAACATTATCCCTTTGACCTCCAAAATTTTCTGGGCTCTTTGACATCCTGAAAGCATTATTTAAACCTACATGTAGCAAGCAGGGCACATAACTCTCCTCCACCAATGACCAGGTGCTGTACGTGATGAGAGCAAGAAGCCTGTGCATCCCACTAGAATGAAGAGGCAGAGAGTTTTACAGAAAACTGCCAATCCACCCATTTCCTGAACTCCCTTTCTCCAAATTATGGTAATAAAACTTACAAAAAGGAGTCTCAACCCATCAGGAAGATTCAGAAATTAATTTGGAGTTTTCAACTTGGGAGTGAGTTTGTTAAGATTTGTGTTTAACTCAGTGATCTTTGTGAAATAAATAGGCCTCAATAACGCAGATTGGATGCATTCATTTAGTAGAGGCTGATATAGATAAAAGATTGACTTCTCCTTTCATATGGATATCTATACATGAGGGGTGTGTGTGTGTGTGTGTGTGTGTGTGTGTGTGTGTGTGTGTGTGTGTGTTGAATGTATGTGTGTATGTGTTTGGGCTACAGAGATCAGAAATTAATGACAGTCAGCTTTCACTATTGTTCTCCATTAAATATGGTCAATAGCTAATTGTGGGGATTTCAGATTGCATAGATGGGCTGGAAACTCTTGGATCTGTGGTCCCAGTGCTGAGAAGAGAAGTACCTGAGACAGTTTTATTTTTCTCATAGTGATGGGGATCTAGACCAAATTTTAATTCTTGTACAACAATCACATTCAACATGCTCATGTATGTTTTCCTTGTTATTTAATTAATCCAAGGTTAAAATAAAAATTGAAAGTTAAGGTATGATTACGTTTGGGACATTTTTAAGATGCTTTGAGTACTCTCAGTCAGTTGTGTACTTTTAGAATATTCTTTATTGAATCTTTGGGGATTTCACATCATCCTCCCCAATTCTTTTCATCCCAGGTCCCCCAAATCCCCGCCTCATCCCTGCAGCATATCCTGCAGGAAAGAAAGGAAAACAAAGTAAGCAAACAAACAATCAAAAGCAAAAAACCAAAACAACAGCAAAGACCCAATAACAGAATAAAAACCACACCAGAAAAACAAACAAACAAACAAACAAACAAACAGAAAACTCTCTACCTCTCCTCTCCTGACTCTCCACCTTCATCCCTTCTGATGGCATTGGAGGCTTTGGTGTGTTATATAGCATATCCCTTTGTCCATCAGCTTGACTGGCAACTGTTCATGACAATGAGTCATTGGTCTGGTTCTAGGCTTCTGGTTTTATGAAGCAAGATAAATAGATCCTTGACAAAAATATTTATAAATTATTTTTAATGTTTTTTAATTAAAATTGATTAATATCCCTTTACCCCTTCCTTTTATACCTACACCTAAACATATCTGATATCCATCTCATGAACCACCACTCACAAGTTAATAGCTATATTTCTTTGATTACATTTGTTGCATGAATGCATATGTAAGTATGTATGTATGTATGTATGTATGTATGTATGTATGCATGCATGCATACATGTATGTGTATCTTAGTAAGGATTGCTATTACTGTGATGAAACAACATGACCAAAGCAACTATAGGAGAGAAGGATTCATTTCACCTTACACTTACGGATAACAGTTCATCACTGAGGGAAGAAGTCAGGTCAGGGACTCTAAGACGGCAAGAACCTGGAGGTAGGGGCTGATGCAGAGGCTATGGATGCAGAGGCTATGGATGGATGCTGCTTTCTTGTTTGCTCATCCTGGCTTGCTCAGGAGTCTCCATTAGGGTCTACTTCATAGAATCCAGGAAGTTCCTACTGCACTAGGTTTCCACACTGTCCCCAAGTTCCCATCTCTCCAATTCAAGCTGTTTCTCCCTAAACTGTTTCCTCCCATCCCCTCACCCTACCCAATCCCTCAAATTCCTATCCCCACCAACAGCTCATTCCCACAGCTCATTGAATGTAGAGACATCATGCTGCTGCCTGCATGGACCCTTCACTGCTACATTCTAGTCTCACTGGAGAGGAAGGTACCATGCAAGCTACACAAAGAGCCACCTGGACACAACCCAGGCACTAAAGTGCTGACTTACAGTCTGTCCCGCCTGCAAGATGACTGGGGACAGTGGCCTGGCAAAACTTGTGATGGTGGCTAACCAATGTCTGTTTTAACTTCAGGCCCAAGAAAGAGAAGGAGCCCATGCCCTACACAGCCTAGGTGGCCAAGAATCTAAGATAGGAGAGTAGAGAGCTGCAATAGAAGCAAGTACAACTGGAAAGAGATGGAATGACTACTAATGATACTCTACTATATTCACAGATTGCTGTCAAACCACACCACCACAAACAACCATAGAAACACTGCTGGAAAAAGAAGAGAGAGAAGTGTCACTGAAGGCTCTAAAATGAGTAGCTTATAGAAGAACTTCACAAGATGAAAAAATTACAAGTTTCAAGGTGACATGACAATTAAAAAGCAATGTTTTTTTATGTAACAGAAAATGTAGACACTAAATCTGTAATTTTTCTCACAAAGGCAAAATTGTAACTATTCAAAGAAAAATGTAAAAATTAGTTATTGGTAAAAATCAATACATAAAATGCTTATAACCAGTATTTAGGCTGATAAAATATAATACCAGGAAAAAAAACATATTTCAATGTAGACTGTCAGAAATTGTTAAAATAATTACAAGTCATGAACACTGTCTTGACTTTGGGGAAGTATTATATGACAATTTTCAGTTAACTGGACAGCTTAATAACAAAACAGTTTAATTCCTCCTATGCTGGCATTGTAGGATGTTTAAGAATAAAGTGTTCACTCAGGCAGGTTTTGAGAATATCTTCTTTAATGTGGCATCTAACCAAATCCTTGGAAATGCTCTCTGGGTCTTTTTATGTCCTACTTCAAGACACTGGTATAATCATCATCTACTCACCTTCTAAAGGCCTCAAACTGATAAATATGATTCAATTTGATATCTCAGAGAGACACAGATGTTTTAAAAACTAAGAGTTGCATGTTAGAGCCATAGTACATTAACTTGAAAGACATGTTGGAATTCGTACAGAAGATGTGAGAATTGTGGGTTGCAGTCTGGTTAAGGAGGACCCTAGGAAAGATGCAAGGATAGCCCAGTGATGGAGAAATGGATGAGATCTACAGAAGCAAACTTGGCGGGAGTGGGGGGGGGTAATAGACGGTAAGGGTCAGGGGAAAGAGAGCTTAGAGGAGCTGGAGGTTTGAGCTGAGTCAGGAACAGAGTAGGAGAACAAGGAAAGAGATACCATGATAAATGAAGACACCATGGGAATAGGGAGAAGCATAATGCTAGAGAGGTCCCCAGGAATTCACAAAGATGACCATACCATAGACTACTGGCAATGATTGAGAGAGTGCCTAAGCTGACCTACTCTGGTGATAGGATGGCTGAATACCCTAACTGTAGTCATAGAAGCCTCATCCAGTGACTGGTGGAAGCAGATGCAGAGATCCACTGCTGGTTTCCAGGCAGAGCTCTAGGAGTCCAATGGATGAGAGAGAGGAGGGATTATATGAGCAAGAGATATAGAGACCATGATTGGAAAAAGTACAGAGACAGATAGCCAAACTAGTGGAAACATATGAACTGTGGACAAATAGCTGAGGAGCCCCCATGGTACTATACAAGGCCCTCTGGATAAGTGAGACAGTTGTTTAGCTTGACCTCTTTAGGGGGCCCCCAGGAAGTGGAAACAGGACCTGTCCCTAGTGCATGAGCTGGCTTTTTGGATCCTAGTGCCTATGGTGAGATACTTTGCACAGCCTCAGTGCCGGAAGGAGGGGCTTGGACCTGCCTCAACTGAATGTACCAGGCTCTGCTGACTCCCCATGGGAAACCTTGCCTTGGAGGAGGTGGGAATGGGGGGGTGAGTTAGGGGGGAAGGCTGGGGGAGGATGGGAGGAGGAAGGACAGGGAAATCCATGGGTGATATGTAAATGAATAGAAAATCTCTTAATAAAAAAGAAAATGTGAGAATTTTGTTTACCAAAATACAATTTTCAGTGTGGTTAATTTGTGAAGCAGATTGTTAACTTCATAGATTAATAACACTTGCTATGACATTTAGTAATCTACACTAATTTGATACCAAGAAGAACTAGATTCACAAAAAAGCTTGCTAAGGATTGTTTGAAATGCTCCTGTTTAGACTTGTTCATGAGTGGGTTTTGGTGTTTGTGCAAAAATAACGCTTGTTTCATATAGTCTGATACTTTAATTACTATACTTGCCCATATTTGTCATTTCCTTTTGATTCCTCACATGCTGTATGCAGATGCCTTTGATCCCTTTATTCACTAATGTTCACAAAATATAATAACTGAACACACCATAGTATGTATAAATCTTTGGGAAAAGAAAGTATGCACAAAGGTGATTTAAATGAGATCCAGCAATATTTTAACCTGAAGAGACTAACCAAAGGGAAACAGATTATTGTTTAGTAATCACACAGGAAAGAATACAAGCAGCAAAGGGTTTGAGGGTTGATGAAACATTTTTTTTTTGGAGGGGGGGGGTATTTACTTTTTCTTTTTCTTTCTTTCTTTTTTTTCATGTCATTGATTTAATTTTGTCAGTATGTTTCACATTCATTTGAACTAACGGGTATATGGGCCTAAGTTCAGCTAACCATTACATAAGTAGTCCTTGACTTGTCTGGCTGTTCCTTCAATAGTAATTCCAGAGGCTCATGCATGATATCGTTCCAGGGAAATGGGCTTGAGAAGTTGTCTGTAACTTTCTCCAGAGGTTACATGCATAGTGGACATTTCAGTCATGGCCAGAGACATATCCAAATAGTTCTTCCTGCCACTCAGATATATGACAACTGAGGACACCATGGTGTATCAATCTGTAAATTCCAAATTAATGTTTTGCCATTGAGCAGTATTCTATGGTCTATATGTCTCAAATTTTCATTATCTGTTTGTCTGTTGTTGGACATCTGTGTTGATTCCATTTTCTCAGCAGCAGTGAACATGGATGTAAAAATGTCTCTTGCACTGAACAGGAAACGCTCTTGTCTGGCTCGATTTCCTAGTACAGGGAGCTGCTATGCAGCACGGGGTAGAGCTGAACTTTCATGTTCCTCATGTCAGCAACTGCAGGCCAGGGGCTTTTCAGCTCCAAACCCGAAGAAGGAACAGGGACTGAGGTGACAATCACATCCCCTCTGCCTTTCTCTCCACAGATGTCCACTCCCAGGTACAGCTGCAACAGTCTGGGTCTGAGCTGGGGAGGCCTGGATCCTCAGTGAAGTTGTTTTCCAAGGCTACAGCTTCACTGACTACTATGTGGACTGTGTAAAGCAGAGGCCTGGACAGGGCCTGGAGTGGACTGGATGGATTGATCCTGAAAAGGGTGAGACTGACTATGCTCAGAAGTTCCGGGGCAAGGCCACACTGACTGAAGACATCCTTCCGCACAGCCTACATGGAGCATAGCAGCCTGACATCTGAGGACTCTGTGATCTCTTACTATATGAGACACAGTGTTGCAAACACATCCTGAGTGTGTCAGAAACCCTGGAGGAGCAGGAAGCTTCTCTGGGACTGAGATGACACAGAAGATTAGCTTGGATACTTCTTTAGTAATATTCATTCTGAGTGTCCATTTTTCTGCCTCTTCCTTTGTAAATAAAATGATACTGATTGAGGTCCAGTGACTACCTACCTCCATGTACAAGTTTTGTCTGTAATAAAACACGAAAGAAGGGAAAACTGTGATAAAGCAATGTGGCAAAAATCTCTCTGGATTTCAATAGACTGCCTCCCCACCCCCTTTTTGAGACAGGGTTTCTCTGTGCAGCTTTGTGCCTTTCCTGGAACTCACTTGGTAACCCAGGCTGGCCTCGAACTCACAGAGTTCCACCTGGCTCTGCCTCCCAAGTGCTGGGATTATAGGCATGCGCCACCACCGCCCAGCTAGACGGGCACTTTTTTTTTTTGAAGTAGCTTTGAATAAAGTATAAATATGAATTTTGTCAGTAAAATCCACATAAACATCATGTGACCAAACCAAAACTCCTCTCATGGCCTTAAGTCTTAAGTAGCCTGCATGTGTATTTTTAATCTCAGGCTCTGCTGTCTACCAGAACTTCCAGTCCCTTTTTAAATTTTTTTTTCATTCATTTTTACATACCAACTACAGATCCCCCTCTCATCCCTCCTCCCACTCCTCCTGACTCCTCCCACACCCATCCCTCATCCCCTCCTCCAAAAGGGTAAGCTCTCCCATGGGAGAGGCAGCTAAGCCAATTTAAACTGATAATAAGGGATATGATTCTAGTATATTATGTATGATCATCCTGTAATTGAGACAAAGGCGGAGAATAATATGTTTTAAATTATAAGGTGAGTGACAGATTGGATCACATTATTATCATTCTTACTAAGAATCTGATTTAAGATGAGAGGTTTCTATAGAGAATTTGAATAAGAGTCATGGAGCTATTAAATTAACTGACTTAAAACTATAGTTTTTTTTGTTTTTGTTTTTGTTTTTTTTTTTTGTTTTTTTTTACTAAAATGGTGATCCTGCTCTTTAGGAGAGGTAATCAGAAGGTGTTGAGTTTCAATAAAATGTGGAATTTCAGAGAGCAGGCAGGCATCAGGAAAATCCATAGCACATTGGTCTACAGTATATCTGGTGCTGCAATGGCATTCTATAACAGGACATTGGTGGATTTGATTTTATGCTGAGATTTTAAGGAGTACAAGATGGAAAAGTACATACTGTACTAGAGTTCATATAGGATTCAAGAACAACAGTTGAGATTTAAATCTAGGTTGCATGTGTGTATACTGAAAACAATTATGTAACATAGATTTCCCATTGAATTCAGTTGAATCAAAGGGGATAAAAAATAATTTGAGCTTCATTTGATTTCTATTGAAAATAAAAATAAAAACGGTGCAGAGAAGCAATGTTTATTTTTTAAGGAATAGGGATGGTTCTCAGAGCTTGGCCTGGTGCATTGTTGTGCATCTCTGGATCTGCTTCCATCAGTTATTGGATAAAAGCTCTATGATGGCAGTTAGCATATTCACCAATCTGATTATTAGGGTAGGCCAGTTCAGGCACCCTCACCAATGTTGTTGGTAGTCTAATCTAGGGTCATCCATGTAGATTACTGGGAATTACCATCTGTTTCCCCCTTATGCCATAAATGTCTCCCTATGAGCAAGGGGAGGGTCAAGATCATGATGGAGAAAGCTACAGAGACAACTGAACCAAGCTCAAAGGAACTCATGCACTTTAGACTGACAGTTGAAGAACCTGCATGGGACCAGACTAGATCCTCTGCACACAGGAAAGAGAAGTGTAACTAGGTCTGTCTGAGGGGCTCATGACAGTATGATCAGGATCTATCCCTGGTGCATGAGCTGGCTTTCTGGATCCAATTACCTATGGTGGGACACTTTGCTCACCCTTGATGCAGCAGGGAGGGACTTGGTCCGGCCTCAACTGAATGTACCAGGCTTTGATGAAACATTGTTATACATGAAATATAAAAGTGTATTTAAAATTTTAGCTTTTTAAAATTTTACCTTTATAAAACAAATTTAAAAACTTAATGTTTAAATCTAAGCATAGGAATTTTTAAGTAAAATCAAATTATTAATTTAATTAATTGTATAATTCTCCATGCCTTGTTCTTTATATTTGATAATAAATATCCACACCAAAGTAATCTTTAGATTGATTGTATTTTTCTCATAGTTTACTATGATTACTTTGCCGCTTATGAATACAATGCTTGTTTCAGGTACAGATATTAAAAAGGAAACAGGCTATTTTGGTTAATATTCATTGTCCTGTCTTGTGACTGCATTTAGGATCATCTAGGACACTGTTTCTTAACCTGGGGGGGTGAAATGAGCCTTTCACAAGGACCACTTAAGATCATCAGAAAACACAGACCCTTACAATATGATTCATAACAGTAGCAAAATTACAATTATGAAGCAGCAACAGTGAGGGTGAACACAACATGAGAACTTATGTTAAAGTGTTGTATCATTAGGAAGGCTGAGATTAGTGAGACATGCAGCAGCATGTGACTTTGATGGCATTTTAGACAGGAATGAATGAGAGGAAAGAACCCACTTTGTTTATGAGTGGAATCATCCCATAGCTGGGAACTATTGCAGGTTGAGATTGGAAAAGGAAAATCTAGCTAAGCATTATTACTCACTTTTTCTGTACTTTTGGCATGGCATCATATGAGCTGAGCCTCTCTTTCCTCCTTTCTCCTTCCTTATAGATTGGACCATCTGAAACTGGGGGAAAAGCTACTCTTCCCTAGTGTTGTCTAGGTCAAACATTCTGGTCATGGGAAAATGTTGGAATACTCACACTTATGAGACTTTATTGTGTCTTTTGGAAAATAAGGATTCTTAAATTTAATTGTGCAACCTAAACTACCCTTAAGATAAATCATTTTCCTCATTCCATGTAATTCCCTTTTAACAATCAAACCATCCCAAATGCTTGTAGTCTATTTATTTTTCTATTACTATCATTAACAATATAAATATAACAATATAAAATATAAGTCTACATAAATCTCTAATTTAGAAAATATATTTGGCACTGTTAAAAATCAAATTAATCAAATTAAAGTTAAAATATTGTTTTTAATATACCCTAATCAAACTAGAAAACATTTTCTTCCATAGAACATTTCAATGTATGAAATTCTCATTCTTTGTTGGTAAAATATGCAGATGTCTATTTTTTACTTCTCCATTTCATTCTTTTTCCCATGGCTAGCCCTGCTCATTGGGCCAGTGTTAATCTTTTTTTTTTTTTATTTTTCTCTTAGCAACATACCTTTTTTGCCTCCTCAAGAAACAGGCACCTGAGGTCTACAGGATGGCAGCTAATTGAATGCTTCTTCACCATACCTCCCACTGCGCACATTGCAGCCATATATATCCCAAAAGGTTGGAATATTTGGGATCTCTCTGGGAGCTGCCTTCTCCAGACCCCACCCCTGAGAAAGCCTGCCAAGCAGCGGCTCCACCTCTGGAGGGTACTTAAGGTCTGGACCCTAAACTTACCCTGGTGATTCCCTTCATGGCTTCTCCTCCTTCCTGGGACTGCCTGGGAATGTTTTGCTTAGATTAAACCTGGACTTATTTAAAAAGAAGAAGAAGAAGAAGAAGAAGAAGAAGAAGAAGAAGAAGAAGAAGAAGAAGAAGAAGACAAATGTCTTACAGTATCTCAGAAAATTAATCATTGGATAATAATTACCCAACATATATAATATCTATATTCACAGTGAATACAAATGCAGATGACAGAGATATACAATGCTTTAGTTTTTTAAATAAACTTACTTGAATGCTTGATGAAATCAGAAAATTTGAAGGTTACTTTGTCATGTCATGTGATGTTTGTATAGCTGTACATACTATGAAGGTCTTGAAGCAAGTTCAGAACATTGATGTGCTCAAACATCTGCCATCCATTTTTGTCTGAATACACAGCATCCTTTCTTCAAATTTCAACTGCAATCATAAAGCAGATAGGGTCAAATGGAAGTGACCAAGGCCAAGAAGTGAAAATGTCCACGAACAGTACCTACTTCCTTCAAATACTACACAATTAGATTTTAAATTCATTCATGATGTAGTCAGATAAAAATGGGAAGAGTAAAATTAGATTGTATAACATATGTTATAATAAGCTTTTATTATAATTATGACCAAAATATTTTAGAAAGCTTCTACTCTATTACTCCTCTGTACTAATCTACAAATGGCCCTTAATTTTAGCTGTCTCTCCCATTCTTCCTCCCTTGTCCCTCTCTCTCCTCCTCATTTGATCCTCCTTTTCCAGCCCTCATCCATCTGTCATTATCTATTCTATTTGTCTTTCCTAATTAAATCTATTTGGACCTCTTAGTCATTTATTCTACAGCTACCCTCTGAGGTTCTATGGATTGTAGCTTCTTTATCACTGACTTAACAGATGATATCCACATATAAGTCAGTATGTACCATACACACCCTATTTTTGTTTCTGGGTCTGGGTTATCCTACTCAGGGTGATTTTTTTGTTAGCTCCATCATTTATTATTCTTTTTTTTTTTATTTAACATTTTCTTTGACCAAGGTATCCATTTCTCCTATCCTGTCTTCAATGCCCAAGATTCCCTTTGCTTTCTCTTGTATTCTGTTGGTGGCGCCTGCCTCTAATGTTCCTCTTTGAGTTACTAAGTTTTGCATTTACCATTTCCCCAAATTTGGCTTTTCTTTATTTATTATGTTTTAGCTGTCATATCTTGAACTACTTTAATAGTTTCAGTCCATTGTTTATATTTTTATTATTAGTGGATTTATTCATATCCTCTTTAAGGACCTTATGCAGATTCATTACAGGCATTTGAAGTCCACATCTTACGTTTAATCTGTATTGCATTTTCTTAGGGTCTTCTGTAGTTCGGTCCTTGACTCCAGTGGAAACATCTTGTTCTGGCTGTTACCGTGTTTTTAATCTGGCACATATGCATCTGTGCTTGGTGATCATTGTAATTCTGAGTGCTGATATCTGCCTTCTCTTTGTTAGGTGGGTGTTTTGTTCCTTTTTTTCCACTCTCTGGTTTTTAGGAGTGTGCAGTGGCTGGGGTTTTTCTGGTAGGGGATGCTTCTGAGACTTTGGCAGGTGTAGTCGTTTGGGGGTTCTATATAAAACATGCTTCTGGTTCACTGGTAGACATAACCCAAGTAGTGCCCAGTAAATTTGAAATAAATGCTCAAATAAATTTTGACATCAAAACTTATGCGAACTGTACTGTTAGGAAATGTAAATTGTCTCAAAACAATGACACTTGAATCTCTCTGCCTTGTTTCTGTAGATCAGCGATCAGCGTGTGAACTCTTGACGATGGTGAGACAGGACTGTTACAGAGGATGCAACAGAGTTTATCTGAAAGAACCCCAACCATGACACTTTGGCTTTGGCACATTTTATGCTGTGGCTTGGGAAATATTCTGAAAAGTTTTCATGGATTTATGGATGTGGTGAGTCATTTCCCCAATAGAAGTCTGATAGAGGTCTCAGCCTTTTGGTTGCTGTAGTGACTGTATGTAGTTTTATAAGACATCCAAAATCTAAAATAGTAATCCAACAATAAATGTATCTATCTTAATTCTCAGTTTAATGGAGTACTTTCAGAGCTTATATTTAAAAGTTAAAAGTTTGAGAAGCATAAAATTCTGTGAGATTCAGCAGCATTTTCTTCTATTTCATGCCTTAATGCTTTAATTTTTCTACACAGTGCTTTTATTCACCCACTTACTACATGCTTATATTTAGATTTTTATGAACTTAGCTCAAACGTTTTATACATGAATTTTTTTCTATACTTGAAAATTGAATGAAACTGGATAGGTAGATTAGCTGTCTTCTTTACATTTCTCTCAGGAAATTGAAAGTCAAGGATGACCTGTGGAAGATAGATGTTCATATATCATGGTATTTTAGAGTAAAAATATAAATGTGTTATAAATCTTTATAAGAAAGACAATACCTGGGTATATCTTCTGTTTCAGTTACACATTCATGACTGTACACTTCAGATCAGTTCTGCATAGAACAACTGGCCTTCAATGTCTACAAGTAAAATTAATAGGTCATTAAAACAGATGTAGTCTATCTAAGGTTCTACAGTTAATCTTAGTCAACAGGCCAGGAAGTGGTACTAGAGCTTCCTAGTTTCCTTTATCTCACAGATTGCTTTGAGGTACTGAACAGTCCACTGAAGCTGCATATTAATAAGTTGCCCAGTTAGACATGCAATCATATATTCATTTTCAAGTGCTTCTTAAACTCTGTATTAAACTTCTGTATTTATTAGTGTTCTTCAAAGAAGCAGAAATGATAAACCAAATATGAAACAAGGGAAACCATCTTATTTTACATATTTGGCTCACAGGGTTCTAGAACCCAATTCTGCAGGCTAGCACTTACCCAGGATACACAATTGAGCACAGATTACAGCTGAAGTCAGAAGGCTGGCCGTACATCCAAAGTGTCAGTTGTGACTTAGGCAAGGATGCCATGTTGACTGTAGCAGAGCTTTGGATTGTTTGTGAGAAGCTCATTAACTTCATTGGAACTCAATGTACTTTAATTAAATACACAGATTGGTATGGATTTATGCCTGTGTAATGGCTCATGCAGACATGTGTGGAAGGCAGAAAGAACACTGAGTGCCTTCTCTGTTATACTCTACCTTGTTTTCTTGAGAAAAGCTTTCTCAAGGGACCTGAAGATAGGCTGGTGGCCAACTAGCCCCAGGGAGCCCATCTCACGTTTTCATGGGGCTGACATATGAGTTCTAAGAATTTGAACTAAGGTCCTTAAGCATGTGCAGCCAGTACTTTTATTAGTAAAACCATGTCTCATGTCCAAATTTGTACTTTAATATCATGAAAATGCATCCTTACAAATTATTTAGAATAGGGCATGTTCTAATATCTAAACACTTAGGTTCAAGCTACTTAAAACAAAAAATTATCCATCACAAGTCTATCTCTGGTCAACTTCAGTCCTATGCTTTAACCATACCTAATGACTGAATATGTACAAAACAATGTATTTCCAGATAACACTACTCTATGTGGAACTGAATATGTACTAGTGATAGCCAAATAATGATATTCATAAACTTATCTTATATTTTATGATGAGATTATAAGGTAGAAAAAAGAAAAAAATATATTTAGTATGTAGCAAATAAGAAAGAAATACTTAAAAAATATGCTCTATTCTTGGTTTTATAACTGTCCATATGTTTATACCTACCATTTCTAAACTCCTTATTTTACAGCTAGATCTGCCTTTCACATCTGCCATCCTGTGTCCTTTTAACACTGGCAATTTTCTCCTCCTTGAAAGATTCTCTGAAGGGAGGCTCAGGAGGTAAGCAAAAGGTCATGTCTAGAATTGGAACTTGGAAGAATCTCATGACCTCTCCCCAACAGTACATAAAGAAGCAAGAAGCTGCTTATGTAGGAGACTGACCTGCTGAACTGCAGAGAGCAGAGGATTTGTACTGTAGATCTGTGGGTAAGCTGAACATACAGCTCTGGGTTGCAGTTTTCTATCTTTTTTAACATTTAATTTTATTTATTCATTTATTTGGTTTACATTAGCAACTTGTCTTAGTCAGGGTTTCTATTGCTGTGAAGAGACATTATGACTACAGCAACTCTTAGAAAGGAAAATACTTAACTGAGGTGGCAGCTTACAGTTCAGAGGTTCAATTCATTATCATCATGGTAGAAAGTATGGCAGCATTCAGGCAGACCCAGTGCTTGCTACAAGCCATGCACATGGCACCCAGATATACAGGCATGCAAATACTCATCTGCATAAAATAAGACAAATATTTCAGGGCAGAGTTGCAGTTTTCAGGAGTCATCCACTGTGTTGGGATGAACTTTTCCACCATGCAAGTATTCAGAACCATCCTCGCCCATTTTAGCTAACCTGCATTCCTGTCAAGAACCCAAATAAAACTAGTGTAATCTTCCCTTTGGTCTGTCGTGGGTTGTGAAGACTTGTGTGTATGTTACATCTCCTAGGAAATGTCTATCACACAGCATTGTCCCCATATGCACCTCAGATGTTGGACAAAGTAATGCCAAACAAAATGCTTGTCTCATTATGGAAATAAAATGATGCTATTTTTTCTGTTAACACAATTAAATTTAGGCTCTCATTAGCATTTTCTTTGTTTTTTGATTTTTTTCTTGTTTGTTTTTTTTCAAGACTGGATTTCTCTGTGTAGCTTTGGTGCCTGTCCCGGATCTCGCTCTGTAGACCAGGCTGGCCTAGAACTCACAGAGATCTACCTTACTCTGCCTCCCAAGTGCTGGGATTAAAGGCATGCGCCACCACCGCCTGGCTAGCATTTTTCTTCTTAGATATTCTGACAGGTATAAGATGGTATCTCAGAGGTGTTTTGATTTGCATTTCCCTGATGACTAAGGATGTTGAACAATTTTTTGTGTATCTCGGCCATTTGAGATTCTTTGGTTGAGAATTCTCTGTTTAAATTTGTACCCCATTATTTTATTTTAATTTATTTTTTCATTCCTTTTACATTCCAACCATAGTTCCCCTCCCTCCTCACTTTGCTATTCCTCCTCACACCTTTCATCTACCACCCCATCCCAGCCACTCCTCCAATCAGAAAGGGTAAGGCTTCCCATTCAACAAAGCATGGCATATCAAGTTGAGAGAGGAACAAACTCTTCTCCCTGCATCAAGGCTGGGCAAGGCATACCAGCATGGGGTATAGGTTCCCAAAAGCCAGCTCAAGTATCAGGGGACAGGTCCTGATACTACTGCTAGGGGCCCCACAAACAGACCAACCTACACAACTGTCCCCAACATGCAACAGGCCAAGATGGTTCCCATGCAGGCTTCCTAGCTGTTGATCCCATGTCCATGAGCTCCCATTAGCTCAGGTCAAATGTCTCTGTGGGTTTGGATTCCCCCTGGCTCATACTATCCCTCCTCTCTCTCATCCACTGTAGTCCTAGACATTGGTCCAGTGCTTGGTTGTAGATCTTTGCATCTGCTTCCACCAGCTACTGGATAAAAACTAGACAAACGTGTTATGTACTTACTTGTAAGTGTATATTAGATATAAAGCAAATGATAACCAGGCTACAATCCACAGTCCCAGAGAAGCTAGGTAACAAAGAGGAACCTAAGAAGGATGCATGGATTTCTCTGGGGAGGAGAAATTGACGAGATCTCTGGAGTAAACTGGAGGTGGAGGTGGAGGGAAGTGTACCCATTTTTAATGGATTATTTGGTATTTTGCTGTCTAGTTTCTTTAGTTCTTCATATCTGTCAGATGTGGGGTTGGTGAAGATTTTTTTCCCATTCTGGAGGCTGCCATTGACCATGTCCATTGCTTTACAGAAGCTTCTCAGTTTTAGGAGGTCCCATTTATTAAGGGTTGCTGTCAGTGTCTGTGCTACTGGTGTTATATTTAGGAAGTAGTCTTCTGTGCCAATGCCTTCAAGACTACTTCCCACTTTCTCTTCTATCAGCTACAACATGCTGGATTTATGTTGACCTTTTGATCCACTTGGACTTGAGTTTTGAGCAGGGTGTTGCATATGGATCTATGTACATTTTTCTACATGCTAATATCCAGTTATGCAGGCATCATTATCCAGTTATGCAGGCAGATACTTTCTAGTTTCCATTGTACATGTTTGGCTTTTCTGTCAAAAATCAGGAGTTCATAGGAGCCTGCAACAGGACTGATCTAGGCCCTCTGCATGTTGGTGATAGTTGTGTAGACTGGTCTGTTTGTGGGGCCCTTAGCAGTAGGATCAGGACCTGTCCCCTGATACTTGAGATGGCTTTTGGGAACCTATTCCCCATACTGGGTTATTTTGCCCAGTCTCCATGCCGGGAGAGGAGTTTGTTTCTGCCTCAACTTGATATGCCATGCTTTGTTGACTCCCATGGGAAGCCTTACCCTTTCTGATTGGAGGAGTGGCTGGGAGGGGGTAGTAGATGAAAGATGTGGGGGGGGGAATTGGGAAGTGAGGAGGGAGGGGAAACTTTTGTTGGTATGAAAACAAATAAAATAATTTTTTAAAGTATTAAACGTAATAATGAAACATGTTTCTTTGAATTCAGTCTTCAGAATAACTGTAAAATTAAACATTAAACACATAAACATATATAACTACATAATTAAAGTATTCTTAATAAAAATAAAATGAAGTGCCTAATTAAATGGATAGTTAGGGAAACTACTCAGATCAAATAACACTTAAGAAGAAATAAGAGTTGAATGGGAATTAGGTAGTGAGTTAAGAGGGAAACCATTACTGCAAAACTATACACAGTAGATCTTCAGTAAAAAGCTTATCACATTCTAAAAGTTGATTTTATTCTTACAACAGTAAAAGAAGAAGGATTTATATCTTTGAATAGGGTTGGAAAAATAAAAAATGCTGTGTAATTTTTAGCCTTGAGATTAGTCAGACTTTAAAACATGCTTTATGCAAGAAAAGCCGCTGAACACAGGCAGAAAGAATTATGATGTCTGTTCAAAGAAATGTAATTCATCAAAGAGGAAATGTCTAAAATGTTTTTACTAAAGCTAGTACTTGCTGGCTATGATGGCTAACTTTATGTGCCCATGTGGCTATGCTAAAATACTTAATAAAGCAAATTAATGTATTTATTGAGAAGTACTTTTTCTGGGATTTTTGTTTGTTTGTTTGTTTTGTTTTAAGTGTGGTTAAGCTCTGCAGCAAGTTAATGCCCATAATAACAAATGACAAAATAGTTCATTCATAAGCAATATTGGGAATAAGATTTTGCTTTATTTCTTTGTGTTCACTATTTTCCAACTCAAGGTAGAAGTGTGAATAGATTCAATGTTTTATATGTGTAGAAAAGACAATTCGACATCTGTCCTGTGATCTCTGGAATCCTCCTTCTACTTTAAGGGAAGTATAAAGATACATAGACCATACAAAGTGGGAGGAGATACTAGAACTCTTGAGGCTGTGTTGTCTGCCAGCTTTCCTTCCTTGAGTCTGTTTCTCCATTAGGTGAAGAATTACCACATGAGAGGCATGCAGTCCACATCATATGGCCAAGATGAGAGCAGATGGAAGAGCACATAAAGAGGGGGCCTCTTGCTAGAGAGATTATCCAGAGCTGGAGCATCACTTGACTTGGAGGAGTCTGTTTTATCTTGTTTGAAGCACTGTGGATCCCTTTTCTCCTTCCTGAAATAGACTAGGCTTAGGTGCATTTTGCAGGCTGAGTCTCCTTAAAATACAGGAGGAATCTGACTGGATGATAAGGGTGGATTTTTGGACTCTCCCCCAACTCCCAGAGAAAAATGCTGGCATAGTAGGAGTCAATCACAGGGCTTTCTGTGGGGAAAAAGCCTCCTAAAGATTGATTGTTGTGGTCACCTACTAGTAGTGTTGACCAGTTCAAAGAAAAGATAATCTAGGATTAGCCTGGTCACTTCAGGACCTCTTTTCCTGTCTATCTACCTATTTAAGAAATTAATATTACTGGTCTTTCCTCAGCTGGATAATTGTGTATTTAAATTAATTATAATAAGCCCAGACCATTTCTTCAGTGTTTACTGTAATGTGATTACAATGGAGGGCCCACTATGAGCAGAAGCCAAGTGACAAGGAGACCATCTTCTATGAGTTAAGAAGATAGCTCAGTCAGGAAAGACCGAACTGTGCAAGCATGCAGAGCTGAGGTAGATCTCCAGCACTCAAGTAGAAAACCAGGGTATGGGGAGCATTTACCATGTTATTTCTTTGCTGGAAAGGTAGAGACAGGAGGAATCCTAGAGGCTGCCAGTCTAGTTGAATCAATGAAATTGAGATGCATTGAGAAGCTTTGTCTCCAAAAATAAGATGGAGAGTTATAGAGGAAGAAACCCAGTGTCTGCTTCTGGACACCATAGTCTCTTGTGTGCTCACACATTTGTGCACATACTAGCACACACCTACACACAATTATAAAATTCACATCTTAGACTTATAAAATACCTTGAAAAGTAAACTTAGAAGAGTTGAACACCTGCCATCAAACTGTATGTTTAGGTCAGGTTTTTTCTGGATGTGTTTGTTTTTGTGGAACAAATGTTGTATGATGCCAGAAAAGTGAAAAATTTGGCATAAGTGCATAAAATTTTAGGGATTTTTTTCACTTGAAAGTGATGGCTTTATGTCTACCCTGTCAATGTGACAGTTGGCCATAAACAAACAAACAAACAAAAAAAAAAGAAAAAGAAAGAAAGAAAGAAAAAAGAAAAAAAATAGAGCATATTCCAGTCATCATACTCTGCCAAAACATCTATTTTATTTTTCATGGAAAGTGATGAAGAATCTGTTTTTGAGAGTGCATATTAATTATTTGGAACCACATCAAGCACAGTTAGTTTGGTCCTCCATGAAGTGACTTCCAGTGTTCTAGGGGAAGGAAGGTCTGTGGCAGTTAGGTCAGCTATTTGTTGCATAATGGATTTGTGAAGTGGAAATGTATTAGAGCTTTCACTGTTGAACCTTATCATCAGAAGTCTGTTTTTAGGGTACTTTAGTGATAAGAACCATAAACATATTCTGGAAGACTGCACTGTGGTTGTTTGATATTTATTTGAAATATTGGTCCAAAGTTATATTACATGGTTCATTCAAAAATGACTTTTTAAAGTATGGTACGCTTGAGATTTCTCTTCACCCTGTATGTAAGAGAACTTGTTATAAGAGAAGTGTATTTGACATTCAGGCAGAAAAATCTAGACATTGTCAGAGGAAGAGCAAGTCAGATGACTTTAGGAGGAAGGATCATCAACACTGTTTACTGCTGTTGAAAACTCAGGCCAGGCAGGAACTCAAATACCATTGGAATTAGCAGCATTTGAATTGTCATTGACTTTGGTTAGAACAACATGCCCTGAAGAAGAGGCAGACGAAGCTAAACTGTGATTGTCCAACTGATGAATGCTTTGTACTGAGTTTCTAACTCAACACATGGTTTGGCAAATTACACCCCTTAAAGCTCAAAGCATTTAGTCAAGGAAGCAGACAAAGGAGGTTTACAGTAGGACACGGTAATTAAGTCTCTTTGTTCCCTATAACTTCTTCACAAATATTACAGTTATATGTATACAATATTACATTTTGTCATGCAAATTAAGCTAAATATATCACCACCCAGAGGGAGAAAAAATCAGAGCCATCAGTGTCTAAGAACCAAGGTTAAGATGATACTCTTCTCAAATAGGAATGCAATGTTCTGGAAGAAAGTCTCAAATACTCCTGGAAATTACATTCTAGCAAGTACTTTATCACTCCAGTGTTTTAAGTTCATCTCTTCTCTATGGGTTGCTGAAGTTTATGGTAGTAATTAATGATACAGCTGGAATATGAAATGTCGTGTATAAAATCAGGTTTTGATGACCTAGATACTCTAAATATATGTTACAGTTTTCTAGCTTGGTCCTCTTGTGAGACTCCTGAAAGTGGGAAAAGGGACTGTTTAGACTCTTTAATTGGCTTTTGGGACCCTACTCCAACCTTAATACAAGAGGAAGTGCTTAGTCCTGCTATAACTTGACATGCCGTGTTTTATTGATACTCATGGGAGACTTCCCTTTCCTGCATGGAGACAGAGGTAGAGGGTATTTGGGGTGGGAGCAATAGGGAGAATGGGAGGAGAGGCTGAAAGAGGAGGATGTGGGGAGGCTGCAGCCAGGATACAAAATAGATAAATGAATTAAAAAAAAAATCAAGTGTTGAATCTTGTTCCCTTTTTTATTGGTAGTATTTTGGGATGTTTTGAAAACTTCAGGTTGAAACACATTCTTTGAGAATGCAGGCAACGAGAAAGCATGCCATGAAGGATTGTACCTGGTCTTCAGAGTCGTGTTTCTCCTTCCAGTTTACTATGACAATCAACAGCCTGCATTTCCATTCTCTCCAGCAGCTGCAGGTATATGTATGTGGTCAGGCTGGACTGACCTGGGACAGAGCATTCTGAATGTGTAAACTTGAATTATCTTCTTCTTCTCTTAAGTGGTTCATTTCTATGTATTTGTCACAGATCCACAAAAACAGCTGTCAGCCAAAACATTTTCGTATAAATAATACAAACTCTTTAAAATCAATTGTACTGTATATAGAATTAATTTGTCAGTATTTTTCTATCTGCTTCAGAATAACTACACAGAAAAAAATTCCCATAGATTCCTGGAGGTATTTTTGTGAGTCAGATTTTCTTAACAAGTAGAAAATTTTAGGGATATGCAGGTTATGTATGTAAAAATATGACATATATTGTTTACATAAATTCCAGTAAGTATGAAATATAACCATGTATATTCATGATTTTATGTGAAAATATATACTCCACATATATAAGTATACAAGCATAACTGACAAAATACAGAGTATACTTAGCTAGTTTGAGTTGAATACTTTGCAAATTGTTACAGTGTAGCTTTATTTTTTTCTAAACATTTAACACATGAGAAAAAAAATGTTTGGGTTGGCTGGTGGATTGAGTAGCTTATTTAGGAAAAGAAGTTATATTTCCATAGGCATTTCATTAACATCACATTGTGAACTGATTATAATTTATCCATATTAATAGTACAAGTATCTCCCTGGTATCTATAGTTGCTGTTGATAATAAGTTATTAAGTAAAAATGAACTACTATTATCTCATGTAGCATCTGAATTGGGAGTATTATACAATATATATTGTATGTGTTATATATTATATAGAATACACAAAATATTTTCATGTATTCTTTGACAATTTCATGCATATATGCAGTACATGTTTATCATATTTTCCCCTCATTCACCCCTACCTCCTCTTTCCAGGGCCTTTCTAACATTATCCCTCCAACTCTTGTCCTCATTGTACTATAATTCTTTGTACTAAGTGAGTACCAATTAATGTTGCACACATTAACATGGGCTGGCACCACCCACTGGTATGAGGAACTCACAAGGAAAAATGACTTTCCATCTTGTCACAGCCATCAACAAATTACATTTATCATCTGGTTGCTGTCATTGAATCCATATTCCTAATTAGTCAAACATGAAATTTGTTGTATTCAGACTTTCAGGAAAACGTTAAGACTTAAATGTTTACATCTTGTCTGCTCAATTACGGGTGTCTTTCTCACTCACTGTATGCCATGTGCTGCCAATCATAATTCAGTTCATTGCTTACAACCATTTTTTCTTGTTTTCTTCTGCCTCTTGTATTTGCCTTCATTATTTCCATGACTATTTTGTTTGTTTCTATAGAATACTTTTCTTATTTTTTTTCCTGTACTATAGATTGAACCCAGAGCCTTATTCAGGTTGCAAAACTGTTCTCTGCCTGAACTATATTCCTACCCTGTTCAATTTTCATTAAAGACCAGCTGCGCTGTCTGTCAGTGGACTCATTCTGTAGTTCATGCTGACCTAAGATATGCTATTCTCTGTGTGTAACCATTATAGGCAGTTGGTATTACTGGCATGTAATATCATTCCAGGCAATATATCAATATATGTGTGTGTGTGTGTGTGTGTGTATACATATATATATATATATATATATATATATATATATATATATATATATATATATGTATGTATGTATGTGTATATATAGCTATATCTAGATAGGTATGTATAATGCTTCTCTTTAGAGACTGCTATGACTTTTTCTATTTTCTTCAGTTATTTATAAAACCTTCCTCTTACTTAGCCACATGACTACAGAATCTGAAAGTCCTAAGGGGTTCGTTTCCAGTGTTAGCTGTTCGTCCTTTGACTCACATAGTTAGTTATCCTATAGTCTAGGCCACTTTTAATTGCATGTAAGAAAATGCATTTGTGATGTATTTTGAAATAATTAAGACTATAATCATATCATTTCTTCTGAAATAATGTGATTGTTGCATAAATATCAAGCCCAACAAATCAATGCAATGGTATTTTAATTTGAAGGGTTAAAATAATTCAACTTACTTTTCGGTAATGTGAAGAAAAAACTACTTATCTCCCAAAATGAGAATCAAAAGGGAAAGTTCTAGAAGTGTGCTCAGTAGGGTTTCCATGTCCCTCAAAGTCCTGCCTCCTCATTTCCCCTCTCACCCCATGAGACTCCAAGCGACACAGCTCATGTACTCTGCCACATCAATTAAAAGAGGAAAATTCAGAACAGGGAACATTTCTCTGAAGTCTGGCTTATATCTCAAATATGTTTTGCTTTCATTCCCTAAAACTTGGCTTCAAAAATCTTGGCACTCCTATGTGTCCTTTGATGCCAAGAAGTAGGCTTAAAAATATCTCTACTGTCCAGCTTTCTGGATTGTCTTCCATAGGAGAGATGCTCTCAGTTTTATGAACCATTCTTCCTGATAGAAGTTTTATGTACTCCTGCTTAATTATGAGAGACAATTCTGCCACATGGCTATTTTTAAGTTATAGTGCAAAGTAAACAAACAAATGGACATGGAAGAATTCTGTTTATTTGATTTCCATGATTTACAGTCTTCTCCCAAAATTCATGGCACAGGAAGAATTAACTCCGTCATCCATGGGATACTGGCCCTCATAAATTAATTAGTGTAATTACTCTAATAGTATATCCTTTCTCCCGAGAGTTGGTTTGATATAAATCACTTCTTCATTCTCTTTATTGTCCATGCACATTAATTTTCCTGTCTAACTTAAACCAGGAAGAGGTTCAGGACAATGGCTCTTACTAGATGCTGGTTGCAGGATAGTGTATACGCTTCTTGCTAAAACTGTGAACATCCATTGTCTCTTTTGGTGTGTGTATAAGGGGTGGTCTGTGGGTGTGTTTGACACATGTCTCGCTTTGCATCTCAACCTAATCTGAATTCACTATGAAACTTGAAGCAATCCTCCTGACTAGGTTTCTTGAGTGCTAGATTACAGGATTGCACATCCAAGCCTGGCTTATCGTCTCTATCTTGACTTACAAGTAATAACTTAGAAATGAATATCAATATGATGCCTGAACTGGAGACTCGTGTTTTCGAGGCTGTTCCAAAACATGTGGGCTTAAGTGACCCTTTAATTCTAACCACTGTGTAACTGACACATTGGGGTGCAACACCCAGCACCCAGACAAATGAAAAACTACACAATGAATGGAAGAATTTTAACAATTTGTTAGTGGAAGTTATGATAAAATGGGAGTATGAAATTAAATGTGCTTGATTTTTGGTTTTATATTAAGTTTTCTAAATATCAAGATGCTATATTAGTATGTTGAGTTTCTATATAAACTTCTATTTTGTTATCAAAGGCTGGTAAGACGGCTCAGTAGGTAAAAACATCTGCTGCTATTCTAATAACCCCACAGGCTGAAAGGGACTTCCACATGTGCACCATGTTGAATGTGCACCCATATACACAGAGAGAGACAAATAAATAGACCAAAGTCTTGAAATTTTCAATATTTTTAAATTTATAAATAACAAGGACCCATTTATTACGTCTGAGTCTCCAGTGGATGCAAGATGTTGATAACATGATTATTGTTTATTTAATTACATATTTATTTCAGATCCCTGCCATGGTTTCTCCTCCCTCCTCTCCTCTCATTCCCTCCCTCCACCTTCCCTCTGCTCCCTCCTCTATCTACTCCTCTTCTGTTTCTGTTCAGGAAGATGCAGTCATCCCATGTGTATCAACAAAGCATCTCATATCGAGTTGCAATAAGACTAAGACCCTCCCCTTGTATTTAGGCTGGGTATGGCAATCCAGTATGAGTAATAGTTTTCCAAGAGCCAGCCAAAGTGTTTGGGACAAACCCTGCACCCACTGTTATGAGTCCCACAATTAGAACAAGCTACACAACTTTCACATATATTTAGAGTGCTTAGATCAGGCCTATGCAGACTCCCTGGTGGTTGGTTAAGACTGTGAGTTCTTATGAGACTGGTCAGTTTTTTCTGTTTTCTTGTAATGTTGTTGACACTCCAGCTCTGATTCCTACAATCCCTCCTTCCTCTCCTCAACAGTATTCCTGAATTTGGCCTAATGTTTGGCTCTGGGTCTCTGCATCTCTTTCCATCAGTTCCTGGAAGAAGGATCTCTGATGACATTTGGGGAAGTTCAGGCTACATATTCACGATTGCTAGGACTCTTAAATGGATGGAACTGAAAATATCATACTTTGTGAGTAACCCAGTCTCACAAAGACAAACATGGTATGTACTCACTCATAAGTTGATATTAGCTACAGAGTAAAGGATAACCATGATACAATCCACAGACCCAGAGAGGCTAGGTAACAAGAAGAGCCCAAAGTGGGGACTTGGCAGGGGAAATAAAAGAGACCTCCTGGTTTGACAGGACCAGTGGAGATGGAAACTTGATGGACTGGGTTGTGGGGTAGGGGGAGGTGGGGAGAGTACTAAAAAAAAAAAAAAAAAAAGACAGAAAACTGGAAGCTTTTCAGATCAGGTGGAAAACTGATGCAAAAGAAACAGACAAATCTACAGGGGACCCAGCTAAGACAGCCTAATTATTTATGGAGCACGATTATCACTAAGATGGAAATTAACTGCTATATAGATGATACTATTCATCTTTTTGTAACAGTTATAGATTTTAGCTCATTTATCTGACCAATTCACATGATAGCTCTTAGATTATATAACTGACATGGATTTTGATTTGTGATACATATGGACATTTATGTCACCCTCTCCTACAGTTTCAAAAAGAGCTGCCAACTTGTTTTCTGTACACAGTTGGCATCAACCACATGGAAGTTACTTATTATTAGGCAAGAAAAGCATATGATGAAATTACAGAGAGGGAAATGAACTAGATAATATGGGAAGCACCATAGAAGGAAACCAGAGGGAATATGGGGGGTGAAGGGAGACAAGGGGGGCGAAACTGAAGTCGGGGTGTAAAACACATTAATTAAATAAATAAAAAAAAATCATGGTATCAACAACTTGCAGGCACTTGAGTCTCAGATGTAATAAATGGGTCCTCATTATTTATTGATTTGATGAAAACATTTGAATTTTCACTACTTATGTCTATTTGTCTCTCTCTGTGTATGGGTGCACACTCAATAAGGGAGACTACACAGTTTCTGTGGGATTCTTTTGCTAAATTACAATACTAACTAGAAATATTTTGTTCAGAAATATTCAGTGCATCCAATATTACTTCAAGGAAAATAGTACATTAGAGTCATGTCTGTTTTAGAGAATTTTGCATGATATTCTAATTGCATCATGAGTCTCATAAAACTTTTCAAGTGGTAACTTATTTCATGTAAAATAAAGGAAGACTCCTCATATTGTGTGTGGTAATCACTTGTATCATGCACTTTCAAGGCATCACTTTATTATTTTTGTAGATCAGAAAAGATAACATCACTACCTAAGGTAGCTTAGGTAATTTTCACTGTGGAATATAATTGTTATGAAAAGGATTTATTTGCTGAATAATCTAAAATCATCTTATTGTTCTCAAAATCAAATGTGATATTATAGAATATATAGAGTAAACAGACCTATTTTCAGTGTGGAAATATAAATGATTTCTAATAATCTTTGAAATTCTATTAAATTGTATGAGTACTAGGAATCACTTATTTCTTATATTTGACTTGATAACATAGTCTCACAGTGACTTGGGGAAGTAAAATTATATTTCACTGGATGGCAAAAAAAAATTTAAAAAAACTATCTTAACCATTCAAAGTCTTGGAAAACATTTGATTTTCAAGAACTTTTACTTTAATTACCTTATAGCTTCAAACTCTCCTCTATGATTACATTCAACAATTTAGTAAAATATATGTAAATGCTTTTTCCTTGTTAAATGGATTCTATTTCTTAAAACCATTGCCACCAGAGGACTAAGCTACACATTTTTCATATATACACAGAGTGCCTAGGTCAGTCCCATGTAGGCTCCATGGTTGTCCATGAAGTCTGTATGAGCCCCTCTTTTACTGGCTTTTGGGACCCTACTCCTCATACTGGGTCACCTTGTGTATCTTTAATGCACGGGGAGGTTCTTAGTCTCATTGTAACTTGGTATGCCATGTTTTATTGATATTCATTGGAGACCTGCCTTTTCCAAAGCAGAAAAGGAGTGGATTGGGAGGTAGGAACAGATTGTGGGGTTTGGGGGAGGTACTGGGAGGAGAGGAAACCGTGGCCAGGATGTAAAATGAATAAAAAAAAACCAATAAATAAATAAATAAATTTATTCATTTATTAAAAACTAGTTCTTTAGACTTGTTGAGGGTTTACCCTTACAAATAATACCATTAATATTGTTATAACTAATTGCATGCTGTGATTAAATTTGTATAAACTCTTGTTAATTTTTGCACCTACTGTTTTTGACTCAAGGCTGTGTTTATATGCTGTTCATATTCCTGAAGACAGACAGCTACATGTTATTTTAAAATGCCTTTGGAATTATTTTTATTTAATATGTTTGCTTCTTTTAGAGAAATATGCCATGGAAAAGCATTAGGGAAATAACACAACCTCAACACTGAATAACAACTCTTACAGAGAAGATAAGAGATGCTCCACCTTGAGACCACAGGGTCTACGTGGACAGCAGAGAGAAGTGCCAGGTACTCTTTGACTCTGACCACCAAACTCCCAACATCCCTCTTTCCTGACCTGCACTAAGTTCAGTAAACCCCATAGACAGAAGTAAGGTTATGTTAGAGTGAGGAAAAACTCCATGGGGAATTATTGTCTTTTACATTTTAGAAGAGAAAACACAAATTGATTTTCCTATTGTTTTCAAACATAATATTCATATAATTTCTTTGCTAATTTCATGTAATATTTTATCATATTAACGTTCTTTCTCCAATTACTACCAGATCCACCCAAACTTTATTCCTCCATCTCTGCCTCTGTCTCTGTCAGTCTCTCTCTCTTTCCGCCTGTCTCTCTCCTTCTCTTCCCCTACCTCTTCCTTTTTCTCCCTTTCTCCCTCTATTCTCTCTTTGAAGTCCATGAAGTGAGTTTTTTATGGGCCAACTATTCTTGGGTAAAGCCTAACCTGCAGTGTTGTTACATTTCAAGAGGCCATGTCAATTCGGTAAAATTGAAAGCCTTCCCCAACATCTATCAAGTTGCAATGGCACCTCAGTTACAGATAGGGCTATGTGCCATTCTCACACTCATTTTTAAATTTTCTTGCTTGAATATGTTCAAGTCTTGTGCATACTCAAGCAATCACTGTAATTTCACCTCTACATCTGTTCTGCTGTGTTCAGAAAACATTGTTTCCTTGAAGTCATCAACCACCTCTGGATTACAGTGTTTCAGACCCCTCTTTAGAGTTTCTCAAAGTTCTTTGTAAGTGGTCAGATACATTTGAGTTTTCTCTATTTTCCCAGAATAAAACTTTAAATGAGTAGAATGCAAACATTTTGTGTGCAATATCTTCATCAATATATTAGACCTATTTATAATATTACATATAATGAATTCTTACAATTTCATAGCTAATCTGGGATATTTTGCACATTTTATAATAAGATTAGCTTTAGATTTTTTGATATGGGTTTTAGTTATTGAAATGTATTTTAAAATTTATGAATATAATTGTATCATAAAGTATGTATAACTTGAAATTTGCAGAAACTGATGAACAGATTTAAACTCTAATGCACAATGATTTGACAAATTTCTTTCACATTCTTCTAAAATCTTCCTTTAGCATTGTGTTCATGCTACAGAGTAGCAAGTATTGCAATTATTCATGATTACATTTACAGAGTCCTAAACGAAATTTTTAAATCATAAATGTTGTTTGCAACCTATATAGATGTCCTTTAAAAAGTATCTACTCGGTTTTTGTCTGTTTTGATGTTGTCCCTTAAAAAGACATAAAATACAATAATCCTCCAAGAAGAAGTGGGACATTGTTGGCCCCCTATGATAAACAAGGTGGAAATTGAGTGGAATCAATTATGCATATGTCATGTACAGTTAATCACAGCTCTCTAAATTAATAAGTTCAAGACCCCTACATATTCAAAGCCACATCCTCTTCTGATTCTTAAAATTCTTTCTATAGATTCTTCTGTAATTTTTTCCAGATTTTGGAGAATGTGATACGTATAACTGTTAACGTTTTGTGTCAAACTGTCTACCCTGAATTATTCTTGGTACTTATTCCAGTTGTGGGTTTGACTTTTAACATTGCCTTTTGTATCAAGAAGCTTCTCTGATGAAGACTTGGCATAGTTCTAATCATAAATGTTGAGCTGGTGCTGGTGTCAAAGTACCAGTCTACACCGACCTCATCATTATCCTTGAAACCTGGACTGTTGCATGAGCCAGGAAGCAACACTCCTCCATTGCTTCTGCTTCAGTTCCTGTGGCTGTTTCCCTCAGGAATACTGTGACACGAGAATAGTAAGGAGAAATAAATCCTTTCCTCTCTGAGTTGCTCTGGGTCATGGCCTTTTTCACAGCAATAGAAAGCAAACTTGGAAAAAGTTATATTTGAATCATGTGAAGAGGACACAGATGGTGTTAAGACCTACAAATTCTGATAACCATGAATGTGCTTTTCCTGAAGTGTTTTACTTACCCATCCAATTGGCATAATTTTACCCCCAATAATGGCATATTTTACCTTCAGTGTGTAGTTAATAAACCCACACAGTCAATTGGGGAAAAAAAATAAATCAATTCTACCTCTGTAAGGGCAAACTGCACAAGTTCCACATATTTGTATACACTCCACTTTCATGTACTAACTCCCATACTTTGAGAAAAAAATCAGAATGAACCTCTCTAGTCAAGTGTCAAAGCCTGTTTATACTGGAGCAGCTGTGTAATCCATCTTTCTTTCCTTTATGGCCTATTACTGTGATCTATTACAGATCAGTTAACGAACTTTCACATTTTATATGCCCATGATCAAGAGTAACTGTATGGCATGTGGGACTCTGCTTTTTGAAATTCTTTTAGAAACATAGTTACAAGACTGATGTGAATAGGCTGCTATGTGAAGGAAGGGACATTTCTAAGTAGATCATAGTTCAGTAAGGACAAAACAAAGAGAAAATGAATAGCAAGAAATAAGTGAATGAATGTGATTTTTTATATCTTAAGAGCATAAACTAATGGAAGTACTTTAAGACCTTCTAGACAATAGGGAACAAACAGGACCAAAGATACATATGTATTATGGATGAAGAAAGGATTGAGAAGAAATGAATGGTGATGGTGTGGAAACAGTTACAACTGCAAGGGGCAGTGGTTTGCCCTGGAGATGCCTGCTATCCGTCACTGTCTGCAGAGCTGGCACCTGTGTCTCTGCTGCTGGGGATTCTCCTGACAAAATTGATGCTATAAGAGATAATAAGCATGGTCTGTTATTCCTTGTTCTCCCTTTCTGTTCTTGATCCAGCTGGGATCTCCTGCTCCCCAAAGCTTTCTTTCCCTCAAACCTTTACCTTCGTTACTCCCACTGTCGTCCAGGTTGTTCCTGTAGATCTCATCCATTTCTCTGTCATTGGGCGATCCCTGTGTCTTTTCCAGGGACCTGTTTTCTAGGTAGCCTCCCTAGAGTTGTTTAGCAGTCTAGACATCTTTGTTTTATATCTAGTATCCTCCTATGAGTGAATACATACCATGTTTGTCCTTCTGAGTCTGGGTTACCTCACTCAGGATTATTTTTTCTAGATCCATCCATTTGCCTGCAAACCTCATGATGTCATTGTTTTTCTCTGCTGAGTAGTACTCCATTGTGTATATGTACCATATTTTCTTTATCCATTCTTCAGTTGAAGGGCATCTAGGTTGTTTCCAGGTTCTGGCTATTACAAACAATGCTGATATGAACATAGCTGAGCAAATGCCCTTGTGGTAAGATTGAGCATTGGGTATATGCCTAAGAGTGCTACTGCTGGGTCTTGGGGGAGATGGATTCCCAATTTTCTAAGGAAGCACCATATTGATTTCCAAAGTGGCTGTACAAGCTTGCATTCCCACCAGCAGTAGAGGAGAGTTCCCCTTGCTCCACATCCTCTCACAGGGACACTTTGCTCAGCCTGGAAGGAGGGGACAGGACCTGCCAGTACTGAATCCACCATGTTTAAATGAATCCCGAGGGGAGCCTTGGCCCTGGAGGAGATGGGAATGGAGGGGAGGGGATGGGAGGAAGGAGGTTCAGGGGTTGGAGGGGGAGGACATGGAAACCCATGGCTGATGTGTAAAATTAAAACACAAATATAATAAAAAAAGAGATAAGCAGAGGGCACTAGGGAAACAGAATCCAAAGGTAGTAACTGGTGAAACATATGTATTGAAATATAGTTATTATAGGTAGTTCTATAGTAGAAATGTGGCAAGTTGGAAATTTTATAATTAATATAATGACTTCAAAACATTTTTTTTTAAATCAGCAGATATTAAGCTATTTATAACTTTGGTAAGATCAACTTTAGAAAAAAATGAGTTTTTGAAAGCATATGTGAAGGCAAATAAATGTTATTTGAAGTTCTAGGAACAGTGGTATGACAAACTGTCTGTTCTATCTCTAGGCCCTATGTGGTGAAAGGAAAGAAAAGTTCTCAACAGTTGTCCTCAGACACATGTGAACATACACATGCCCCCCCACACACACACACATGAACAGGAAGAAAGAGAGAGAGTCACTCACACACAGACATAGACACAGACGCACACAGGGAAATGTGCGTGCGCGCGCACACACACACACACACATACACACACACACACATGCAATGTAACATTTCAAATCATGAAGTTTAATAAACTTAAACCTTAAAATCTTTACTCAATAAAATAGGTGCTTACTGTTTTTTAATGTATGTCTCACATACTGACCTGCATTACATGTATTTTAGAACTAATAAAGTGGAAAGTGTTGTATCAAATCTATTTATAAATTCTTTTCTTAAATAACTTGATACTCTTATAGGCTACATTTTTCTTTTATGATATTTTTAGGATTATAATTATTTTCTTATTAAAATGATTCAGGAAGTTATACCCTTAAGTATCTACTATATCTATAAATATTCTCTCTACTCAAAGTTTGATATATTGCAAATTATGTTATTTATAATGCATTAAAGTCTCTATATCATGTTCATTGATTTAAAAGTCATGAGATGTGGTGATACTTTATTTGTGCTGAAATGTGATATTTTATTTATATGTTAATAACTGAAGTTTGCCTGGAGATCAGAGGTCAACAAGCCAGAAATATTAGTCAGGTGGTGGTAGCCCACACCCTTCATCTGATCACATGGCAGGCAGAGTCTCTGTGTGGTCCAGGACACAGAAAAGCATGGTAACAAGCACCTTTAATCCCAGCGCCAACTATAGAGACCTGGAGGTCTGTTTAGACAGACTTTGATGAGGAAGTCATGTGGCTGGGCTTAGAGCCAATGAGAAGACAGAACAGAAAGACAATCAAAGCTCAGTTTAGACAGTAAGAAACTCTCTGTGGAAGCGACTGTGTGGTGATAAACTAAGGCTAGTCATGGCTCTTCACTCTGATCTCTTCGGCTATCACCTCTGTATTTCACTCTGTGTTTCTTATGTAATAAGACTGTTTAAAAATTTGTCTATAATGAGATAAAGGACAACAAAGTACATAGAACTATTTAGTTTTGATTTTATCTTTTTTTTTAATATATATATACTAACTTTAAAGGAATTATACAATATTTTCCTTAATTATGCATAGTTAGATGGTATTACTGACAAGAAGGGAAAAAGCAATTCTGGCAGATGTGAGTGTCTTTTAATCAGCAAACAAGTTATATAAGCAATGGATAAGCTTGAAAATCACAGTGAGGAGTAAGTACTTATGAACCATCATCACCAGAGAGAAAAAGAAAGAGCTAACAGAGAACCTTAGGATGACATTTTTTCTTTGCCTGTGAATAAAATGAAAATGGAAAATAATATTATAATCTTCCAATTACAGACAACAGAAAGAATAATCAGATATGCCAGATTATTTATGATGTTGTCTTGTCTTCCCAGAAACACAGACATACAATATGATTAAATCTTCTCTTCTCCAGTCAGTTTACAGCCCATGCAACTGAGTTATGAACAAGATACAAAATAAGGAAAAGCAAAGAATTACCAGCTAGGCTTTGGATTATTTCTATCTTCTGTTTCAACTCCTCGTCCTCTTTTACTTTTCCTGGATATTAGTTAACATTATTATGACAAAGAAGGAATTATAAAATCATAATTTAATGGACAACAGTTCTGCAATCTTATGTGTGATAAATATGATAAATATGAATTGTCATTGACATAGATTTATTATTTTATTATCATAGAAGAGACAAATCTTTTCAGACTATGACATATATGGATAAATGGATGCTTAGGATAAGTTAGAAGCATCATTTCTCATGTGTTACTTATCAAGTTAGCAATTATCAAAGAGACTGCAACAGGTAGGAGAGTGAAAATATAAAGGCCAGGTAACTGACTACAAGCATATAAACAAGAAAGATTGCAAAAATGATAGCATGCATTTGGTTTCCACTTGGAGATTGGTAAAGATAGAAACAATAATTAAAGTGACTCAGAATCCATGTCCTTCCAAGAATGATTAAGAATACATCTCATAATGAATATTTAGATATGTATAGAGAAAGAGAGCAGTGAACGATTCTTAGCTTAATATAATGATATAAAATGATATATTAAAAATGATGCATAATTTACATTTGTTTGGAAAGCATCAGCAGATCAACTAGTTAGAGACACAGAGTGCAAGACCAGAAAGTAAAAAGTAGTTTTTACGTCTGTCTAGAAAAATTTTAGAACTTCACATGAATTATTTTGAAGTGGGTACATGTCCACCTTATATGCAACAAGAGAACGTCACTGCCAAGGGTTTCTCAGGAGAACTGTTTAAATCCAAATTCATTAAAGTTCAAAAATAGCAACAAAGTCTTGGCATGTGGGGGGCAAAAGGCTCATTATAGTTCCCTCGATGAGCACATTCTTCTATTTCTCACTTCAAAAATCATGGAGGGAACATGATGGACAGGCAGTTTTCATGTGTCAGGAACATTTCCTGAACCATGCCTTAGAGGTTCTGCCCAATGCACAAAATCTAGTATATTAATGCTATTTTATCCATTCATATCTATCTATAAACTATTAAAATCTCCAGATAGTTAAATGAACTCATGGTTGTCAACTCTGACTTATTCCTCCTGTCTCCATGTCAGGTGATGGCTATTTTTAAAAGCCACATATTTGTTCCATCATCCAATATTCCATCATCAGACAATTTCCCTACTAAATGTTTAAGTCTCCTAACCAAAGAGAGCTATACAGCTGGATTTTGTAGGGATTATGGACTGTCCCAAGTATCTCTCAGACATGGGTTAGTACACTACCTATAAAAGTAGATAAAATATTATAATCAAAAGTCATTGTACAAATAACACAAAATGTATTCAGAGCATCATCTTTTTACATTGAAATATGAACTTATAAATCTTTCAGACAATTAGATCATGTATTATAATATTGATTCTAACTAGTACAATTTAGGCACACTGAACATTCAGTATTTCTGGGCTTAATCTAATGCATACCATCCCTCAGGATCTTTATTTCATTCAATAGAAAGCTCAGAGCCCAGGGTATCTAACCAATATCCACAGCCAGTTTGGGTCTGATTCCAAATCAACAGTGGGTTAGAAGCTAGTTGGCATGAATCAGACTGTCACTAGACCAGAAAAAATACAATTTGCTATGCTAACTGAATGGTGATCTTCTCTTAATTCTTTAATAAAATAATTAAGATAATGAGCAAGAATTCTGTTAAAATAAAACAAAACAAACAAACAAACAAACAAAATCCCAATAGAATAGAAATATATTCTGATGAGAATAACAGTAAATAAATAAATGCACAAAAATTCCCATGCAGTATTTTTGCTCTGTCACCAGTATCAAAGACAATTTTTCTATGAATTGTCTCTGCATTGGTGACTGAACACTGAAGAGAAAATTCTGATTACATGTTGGCAAAGAGAGGATATAAATATCAAACTGCCATGAGCATTGGCAAAGGCTCAAGGGTTCATCCTGAGTTGAAGGATTATCCAATACACTTTTATAGAACAGAATAAATCCTAGCCTAGTACTTTCCACTCAATAGCTGAAAAAAATCTAGAGAGCAAATCCAGCAATTTATATTACCAACAGCCAGCTGAGCCCACATTCTAAAGCCATTAGAAAGCAGAGATACAGAAAAAACAGACACCAGCTACTGTCCTGAAAATAAAGAACTGTGAGGATTAAGTGCAATGGTCCATAATGAGTGGGGCATGAGATAAGACAGAGAGGAAGAAAATCCAGAATACTAACAGTGATAAAACATGATGAATATATCAGAGGCACTCAGATAGAAATAATCTAACAGGAGATAGTAGACTATATGTGATGTGAAAAAATGGGTGTAGTGATATGGGAGGTTAAGGTTTTAAATGGATGGACTTGGGGTGATAAGGGAAAGGATAAAATAGAGATGGTTAATGAAATATAAGTTAAAATGAGGAATTCTTTATAAATCCTACTAGTTTGTAAATTAATTAAAATATATTTACAAATAAATTTAACTGCATAGAGGTACTCTGGGTGGACAAAACTACTCACAGAAGTCAGTAAGGGAAAAATACAGTCTACAGAACGGGGGCCTTCACAACAATTTTATTGGTCACAATCTCCAGGCTCTACAAAACAGTATAGTCTATTGTTATTTCCTTCAGTTAAACATAATAGTTATATTATAAGAACGTGTTGCTGATTATACCACATATATTGGCTACAGGACATAGAGAAATAGAGAATTAAATCTCAAACTGACCAGAAAATTTCTGTCTTGTCTGCCTCTCTCTCTCTCTCTCTCCCTCTCTCTCTCTCCCTCTCTCTCTCTCTCTCTCTCTCTCTCTCTCTCTCTCTCTCTCTCTCTCTGTCCCCCACCATGTGTGTGTGTGTGTGTGTGTGTGTGTGTGTGTGTGCGCGCGCGTGTGCGCCTGCATGCGCACGCGCGTGTCTGTCCATCCCAGCTTCAGAGTGTATCAGGAATCTTAACAGGTTTTATTAATGAAATCAAACCTGACTCCAGTTATTGGTGAGAATGCTGGGAGATCAGAGAGCCAGAACAAGCGACAGCTACCTCACCTTGGTAGTTTTTCAGCTGATCCTGTTTCCTCAGGCTGGAAGCCTCTGAGATCTCATTCAGAATGGGTCTCAGCTGAACTGCTGCCCAAAAGCCTGAATGCTTAACTAGCCAAATGCTTCTAGTTTCTGCTCTTCACGCCATATATATATATATATTTCTACTTTCTGCCATCACTCCCTGGGATTAAAGGCTGGATTTCTGGGACTAAAGGCATGTGTCACCATGCCTAGCTGTTTCTAATGTGGTCTTGAACTCAGAGATCCAGAGGTGTTTTTGTCTCTGGAATGCTAGAATTAAAGGTGTGTGCTACTACTGCGTATCCTCATGTTTAATACTGTGGCTGTCCTGTTCTCTGATCCCACATGTTTGTTTTGGGGAACACACAATATTTTAGGGAATACAATACCACCACATTTCCCGTTTTTGTCTAAAATTTAAAAAAGTTATAACTAATACAAGAAAAACTATCCAATAAGTATATATAATAATACAGTCAAGAATTATATTAACAGTGTCTAGTCCATTAATATTTGACAAATTCAGATTAAAAACTCCATTATATATATTAACAATGTCCAGTCCAGTAACATTTGATAAACTCAGGCAAAAAAAATCTTCATTACTTATCCTATGTAAAACAAGTAGTTCCTTTTTAAATGTAGATCCAATAATTGATCTTTTTATCTGATCACATCCATATTATCTCTTTTTTCTTTTCATAATAGCTTCAGTAATCTACCTTTTGTCATTTTTATTTTTCCCTTTTTCTTTTTAGTGTAGATTCAATGATCTACCCATTTATCCTATTATTTCTTTATCTTTTTTCTGAGGGTAGATTTAGTGATCTAGCTCATATCTATATTCTCCTTTTTTCTTTTTTAAACAAAATCTCTATTTTGGGGCTAATTGTCAAGTCCTGTATCATTTTCCAGCCGCTGCATAATGAGAAAGTGCAGGGCTTGTCACAAGTCCTTGTTTAAATAGTCTGTCAGGCTGGATCATCTCAGTGGTATCCAACCTGGTAAGAATTCACTGAAAATATGCTTGGCTTGGCAGTGGGTCCGGCTTCCTGCCTGGGCAGGCCTGGCTCCCTAACTGGGGCCTACCTCAGGCCTAGCTCGGCTTAGGACTCAGGCCCAACCTAACTTAGCTACAAGCAGTTACCTCTGCAGCTGGAGTTACTTGCTTAAAAAGCTGGTGCTACAAATAACTCAGGCCTGCAGGAGCTACTGCTAGTTGCAGTAACTACACACAACTACAGATAGGCTGCTTTTGGCTCAAATGCTAGCATATGTGGTTGGTGGGAGCTTAAGGAAGCCAGAGCCCAGGCTCAACTCAGCTCAAGCAAGAACACATGGTTGGATTCAAGCTTTTAGTCAAAATGTGGCTATGCTTTCTTTCTCTCTCTCTCTCTCTCTCTCTCTCTCTCTCTCTCTCTCTCTCTCTCTGGATTCCCACCTTTGCCTACTTTATTACCTAAAGGATGCCCTCTCATAGTTATCAATTTAAAAGACTGTTTCTTTTCAATACCCTTACAAGAAAAAGACAGAAAAAAAATTGCTTTCATGGTGCCTACTTACAATAATTCTCAACCAGTTAGAAGATTTCAATGGAGAGTCCTCCCACAGGGAATGTTGAATAGTCCAACCCTGTGCCAGTATTTTGTACAACAGCCCTTGGAAGTGATATGTAAAAAAATTTCCAAATCTATAATTTATCATTATATGGATGATATTTTACTAGCTGACTCAAATGCAGATACTTTAGAAAGAATGTTTGCAGAAGTAAAGAAAATATTGCTTCGCTGGGGATTACAAATTGCTCCTGAAAAGATACAAGGAGGAGATTCCATTAATTATTTAGGATATAAATTAGAGCTACAAAAAAATTAGACCTCAAAAGGTGCAAATTAGGAGAGATCGACTACAGACTCTTAATGACTTTCAAAGATTATTTGGAGACATTTCTCATCTACAAACTATTGTTGGGGCAAAAAATGATGAACTGAATAATTTGTTCAAAACCTTAAGGTGACAAGGACTTAAATAGTCCAAGAGAATTATCACCTGAAGCCGGGAAATAATTTGCCTTGGTAGAAAAGAAAGTACATGAAGGACACATGGATCACATTGATCCAAAGCTGGATTGCATTTTGCTTATTTTACATTCTAGGCATTCTCCTACAGGAATATTAATTCAGAGAAAAGATATTATATTGGATTGGATTTTTTACCAAATAAACCAAATAAAAAATTAAAAACTTATGTGGAAAAAATCTCTGACTTAATTTTGAAAAAAAAAAAAAAAAAGATACTTCCTCAATTAGCAGGAATAGACCCAGCAGAAATTGTTGAACCTTTAACTAAAGAGGACATTGAAAAATTAGGGACAGAAAGTGAACCTTGGCAAAGAGCTTGCAGTAATTTTTGGGAGAAATTAGCAGCAAATATCCCAAAAGCAATAGGATTGATCTTATAAAGAGAACTGATTGGATCTTGCCTCGAATTGTACATGAAAAACCCATATCTGGAGTTCAGACATTTTATACAGATGCCAACAAACAAGGAAAGGCAGGTTACAAATCAGAAAATTTAAGTAAAGTGGTTCAAAGTCCTTATAATTCAGTTCAAAAATCAGAATTGTATGCTATTCTGTTGGTATTAATGGATTTTTCAGACCCTCTCAACATAGTTACTGACTATCAGTGTGCTGAAAGTGTGCTATTACTTATTGAGACTGCAGAATTTATCCCTTATGCTTCAGAATCAACTTCACTATTTGTTCAATTACAATATACAACCTGGGAAAGGAGTCATCTTAATATATAACTCACATTTTATCCCATACTGCTCTGCCAGGCCCTCTAGCACAAGGTAATGATGAGATTGATAAATTATTGATAGGAAATGTGCTGGAGGCCTCAGAATTTCATAAAAACCCCATGTCAATAGTAAAGGTTTAAAAAAGGATTTTTCCAAAACCTGGCAACAAGCCAAGGAAATTGTAAGGAAATGTCCTACTTGTTCCTTCTTTAATCAGACACCATTACCAGCAGGATGTAACCCAAAGGGTACTCAGAGGAATGAAATCTGGCAGATGGATGTGTTTCACTTTGCAGAATTTGGAAAACTGAAATATGTACACCATACTATCAATACTTATTCAGGATTTCAATGGGCGACTGCTTTGAGTTCTGAAAAAGCTGATTCTGTAATCACTCATTTGCTAAAAGTTATGGCCATCATGGGTATACCTGCACAAATTAAAACTGACAATGCTCCAGAATATGTCTCTATTAAAATGATGCAGTTTTTTGCTTATTATAATATAAAGCATATTACAGGTATACCACATAATACGGCAGGCCAAGAAGTTATAGAAAGATCCAACAGAACTCTAAAGGACATGATAAACAGAAAGGGGTAACAGAAATCCCCAGAAGTAGACTGCACAATGCTCTATTAACTTTGAATTTTCTTAATGATAATGAGGAAGTAACAACAGCTACAGAGAGACATTGGATAATAGAAAAAAAAAAAAACTACAGAATTAAGTCAGCCTATATACTTCAAGGATGTGCTGACCTCAGAATGGAAACCAGGATATGTGTTATGTTGGGGACGAGGTTTTGCTTTTGTTTCTGCAGGAGAAGATAAACTGTGGGTACCATCAAAATTGATAAAGGTTTGATTTGAACAAAAGAAACCTCTTAATTAGAGGAGGTGATAGTTCATCAACTGACATGACCATCCAGTTTAAACTCACTTATACCATTATTACATGCCTTTTCATTTAATCAGATGTAACTTGCCAAAAGGGAACCTCCCCAAAATTAGTCTTGGAGAAGGGTTTTGTTTTTGTATTTTAGGAGAATGAAGGCTAAGGAATCTGAAGAACACTGAGACAAGTGAAGAAAAGGGACAAGTAATCTGTCCCAGGAAACAGAGTAAAATGGCCTATTGGTATATCATCTACAAAATTTCCTAAGTCTTCCTAAATGTTTGTTTCTGCTCTTCTCTAAAAAAATTAACACTATTGGTCTTCTTGTAGTCCCAGTTTCATTAAAATTTAAAGCTGAATTTGGAGTTGGAGAATGGCTCCCTCTTTCTTTAAACTCAAACATGTTGTTAAAAGGAAAATGCATACTCCCTGTATCATACCAGAAGAAAGAGCCATCTTCTGACATGGGACAGGAGAAAAACCAAATTAATTAAGGACTATTCTATTACTAATCTCAATTCTTTGATTCTATTCTGATTCTTTAAACTTTTCTTAAAGTATGAATTTTATATCAAAATTTACAACATATATATGTATATATATATAATATTTATTTTATATATATATTAAACTTTTAAAGATAATAATGGTCATATAGAGTACTAACTAATTTTAGAAACAAAGGCTTCTATTAGCTGCCTATGCATGTCTTTGTATTTGAGTCTCTTATCAGTTTTCTGCATGAAATCATGGCCAGGCCTAACATCAACTGAAATCTCCAGGAAGAAGTTGGGGCTCCACAATGACAATTCCACGTGGACAATAGTAATATCACTAAACTGACAAACATCTACAGATCACCTTTGGACTACAAAGTGCTTAGAGCAATTCTGAGATGGCTAGCTGTGATGATCCAGTTTCAAAGACTACTTGAATAAGGACTTGAGATAAACCCTGAACTTTGGCTTTATGGATATAGTTACCTTTCCTAGAATTTGACAATTAACCCAAAATTTTTCTTTTCAGAATAAAGATAACTTTGCCCATACCCAGCAGGAAGCAATTTCTAAGAATACGACTCCCTCATTCCCAAAGGGGTGGTGTGGGGTGAATGGTTTTTTGGTCTTTTAATGGGTTTTGGGTCTGGGATAGTTTTCATTATTTAGGAGGGTTGGTTACAAGTTGTTGTTAAGGGTTAGGGAAAGGGCTAGGCAAAAGGTGCTTGTTTAAAAAAAGAAAAAAAAGACAATTACTGGTTTAAATACTTTACATTGGATTAGATTGTTTTATATTGTATGCAAATTATATAGATATATATTGAGATTGTTAGAATATGCCATACACATATTTCTAATCTTGCTTGAGATATTGTATGTATACCATTAATTTAACAATGTAATGCAATTTGCTAATCCTTGAATGTTATTATTACCAACTATTACGATATATAGAAATGAAAGTTAGTAGTTAAACATTACAATTGAACTTGTAGTCATATTAGGTGTGTTTTCAAGATCAACAGATATATTTTAGATAGACAGGTCATCTTCAAACCCTTCAGAGACCTACAGAATATGGCATTTAAAATGTTTTAATAACTTAGGAATTTTTCTTTTTTGCTATGACTATGAGACATGTTGGCTCCTGGCAGTACCAATCTACTTCAGAGAAAATATGGGCATTGAATAAGCTGCATATGGAGTTAACTTTCATTGTGGCAAATGTTAGCCACTGGACAACAAAGAATCCTCTAATCAAGTGCTGACAAACAGGACAGACAGGACATTAAACCAAGGAGTACCAATTCTTGCCAAAACAAGTGTGGTTGTGTCTTTAACAAAAGGCATCTTCTGAAGCAAGGACAATATGGCACCATCCCTGAAGTGAGTGGCCTTTGCAATCTGGAAAAGGTACTGTGCTCTTTTCTTTGAACGCAGCTGAACAGGGAGTGGGCCAATGGCTTCTGATGTGCAGTGGAACAGCAGATTAAATAGTTATTCTTGAAGAAAAACTAAGCTCACTGCTCTCAATATTAGACTGGCATTTAATAGAGGGATGTGGAGAAGAACGGGATGCTGAGATGAAGCTACATATACACAGCCAAGAAAAATGGACAGCTGAATTGAAGAAAAAAACATCAATAATTTCCAGAATTTAAAATCCTGAATCATGACTTGACACTAATGAAATTCAGGTATTTCTGGTACATGGACTGCTCTCACCAAATGTGAGGTCAAACTGTTGACCTTGTATATATCTTAGTTCACAAATGAGTCTGTCAGATATTCTAAGCCTATAGGCTGAAGATGATGCCCCAACACTGCAGACAAACCTCAAGTGAATGTCCAGGCAGCTGGCTATTTCTGTCAATTCACATATTTTTTGGAAGCTGCTTGCGTGCACTTCCTTTTTTTACTTTTTATTAGGTAGTGTTATTTCCTTCTTGGGTCTCTGAGGGAGTTGAAGATCAGTTAGTTATAGTTATAGTTTTCTTTGTTAAGAATTTCAGAAAAGAAACTCATTAGAGGTGTAAGTGTATAAATTTGAAAGATTTTATAAGACAGTTCCGTTAATAATATAAGTTGGGATAGAAAGTGAATCAGGTACATTTTGGACTTACCAAAATAGGATAGATAATGGAATTATTTTCTCTGAATTTGTCAAATGCAAATGGACCAGACATTGTTTAGGTATTTATTGCTTGTATATATGGTATATAGTCATTGTACTTTTGCATATAGTTTTTCTTATATTAGTTATAACTTTTTTCTTTTTTTCTTTTATTAATATAGAAAAGGGGAAATATAGTGATATTTTATTTGTATTGATGTGATTTTATTTGTATGTTAATAAAGTTGCCTTGGGGTCAGAGGAAGCCATAGCAGAAGCTGGGCTGTGGTGGTGCAGGCCTTTAATCCCAGCACTTGGGAGGCAGGAAGTATAGGCGGGATAAGCAGAGAAGAGAATTTGGGAAGTGAAGGCTGGGGCAGAGAGATACTGCCAGCGGCCATGACAAGGAAGATGTAAGGTACTGGTAAGCTACAAGCCACGTGGCAAAATATTGATTAATAGAAATGGGTTAATTTAAGATAGAAAAAGTAGATAACAAGAAGCCTGCCACAGCCATACAGTTTGTAAACAATATAAGACACTGTGTGCTTACTTGGTTGGGTCTGAGCAACTGTGGGACTGGCATGTAAGAGAGCTTTGTTCTGACTGTGGGCCAGGCAGGAAAACAATACCTACAGGGTCCCATCACCCTTTTGAAGATTTCAAAGTCACTGTTAGGTATGGTCATGGTTCTCTGAAGACTTTTTTTTTTCCTCCTCTGTGGTTTGGAGCAAACATAGTCTAATAAATGTCTGTCTCTTGGAACAATGAACTTTCTTTCCTAGAAGAGAAAATCTTCACAGCAATTTCTCCCCACCATTTGTCTTGCCAAACTTTTCCAAATTGACCTTTGTCGATGCTTTCTGGTAACATGATGTTCCTGGCAATTCTTCTCTGAACCAGCAGTAGTGAACCTTTAGTCCCAGGTAGCAGCATCACCACAGTCACCAACACCATGAGAAAGAGCTGGCAACTCAGAGCACCAGCTGCTGCCTCCATAGTTCCACCGCCACTGTTTGTGGCTGGGTCCCGGGCAGAAACATCTCCTTAGCAAGTCTCCTAGGCTGGCCTCAAACTCGGAATCCTCCTGCCTCTGCCTCCATCAGCAAATTCTACCAGTGTGTGCCACAACAACTGGCTGAGGGTAGCTCAGGTCTGAGCAGGGGACCGCAAGGCCATAGGCAAGCAGCTTTTTCGCAAATTTGTACCAGGAACATTGGGTGCCATCAGAGTGCTAGAATGTACTGTGCAGGCTAGTGATAGAAAAAAAGACATCCCTGATTAAGTTAATTGACTGCAGTTTGTACTGTCCATGTACTTCTGGTGTGAGGCTAAGAACTGAATGATAGTCACTAATCTATGATTATGCCTTTCAAACCACTGATTCTTCTCCCCCAACACTCAATTGTTTATAACTCTTCCCATAAATGTGCCCTGTATACTATATATGTGGTGTCTTCACCAATAGGGTCTCTTTTATCAAGTTCTAGTGGGCAAGCAAGAATAATGACAATCGACTGTGCTGTTTTGGGTTCTCCAGGGCTCTTCTCACTAAGAAATCAAAGAGAGTCATCAATGATCCCTGTGCTTTTGTATTTGGCAAACTATAACTTAAAGGATTGACATAATCCCGTGTCTGGCAAATGCTATTATGTGCACATACATGCATATATATGTATGTGGGTAGGTAGGTATGGATATATACACATATTTGTGCAGGTTAAAAGAAAGTGCCCCCTTTACACACAAAGGGTGTGGCACTATTAGGAGGTGTGTCATTGTTAGAGGAAATGTGTAACTGGAGGAAAGCTTTGAGGATTCAGATATCAAGCCATGCCCAATCAGACATTCTCTTCCGTTTCTTGGTGCTCCAGCTATAGAACCTCCACCTTCTTCTCTAGCACCAGGTCTACCTGCCTGCCATCATGCTACCCGATATGACAATAATAGGCTAAAGCTCTGAAACCACAAGCCAGTTTCAATTGAATGTTTTCCTTTATATGAGTTTTCATAGTCATGATGTGTCTTCACAGCAATCGAAACCATAAGACAGTATGAATCTTATAAAACAATTTTTTCAAGCATCCTCACTGGTAGTTAACCCTCCCCAACCTCTTCCTCTTGCTGTCCCCCCCTAAGCCTATCTACTTCCATTACTTTCCTCTACTAAGCACAAATAAGGTTTCCTTAGCTTTTCGTTTCTTCAGTTTCAATGTTAGTTAGTTGAAATTCCTCCCTTTTTGTTTGTATAATTACAATTAACTGTTATCTTATATTTGTTATTAATGCATCCCCCAGTTTTGGTTTGTTTTTATATTTTACACTTCCATTTTCTTTTGTCTCAAAAGATTTTTAACCATTTCCATTGAAGTTTTTTCCTCTATACAATTTGTCAAGTAATTTGTCATTTATTTTCATGTATTTATAATTTATGATTTTTTTACAAGTTTTGTGTTTTATACTTTTGTAATCAGAAGATATACTTGGAAGGATTTCAAGCTTCTTAACCTTTTTTGGATATATGTTTTTATGTATCAGGTGATGAGTCTTTTAAAGGTGGTCAGTCTGGGTGAGCACTCACTATGCAGTTGAGAATGTACATCAAATAGTCCCGAGTGCAAGGTTCTCTCTTAGGGTGAGCTGGTCTTAAATAAGGTTGAATTCTGATAATTACTTTCTGTCTAGATGGTCAGTATTTGGTTAACACTAGATCCTTCACATTAATCATTGGCACTGATATTTAAAACTAAGCAAAATAAAATGCCTCAAGTCTGTAATTCATATAAAAACCTTGAGTTAGCATCTCTTCCTGTGCTGTGTTAAAAATGCAAATTTAAAACAATAGCTTTCCAAAATAAGCCAGGATTTCTTTGAATTAGTTGCTTTTAAGTAATTTATGAGATCATAAATATAAAGCATTAAAATTATGATTTGCTTCTTTCAGACTGATGATAAAATTATCTTTATAAACATTTTTTCTCAGCTAATCTATTTTTTCATCATAAGAAAGACAAAAATGCATAATGCAATCAATTTTAATAATACTTTCATGATGTAGTCACACCATTGTTTAATTGTCTCTCTCTTCCTTCTCTCTGTGATTCCCTCATTCTTCTGCTAGCTAGTTGTGACCAATAATGATGTTGACATACTTTGTGATTCCTGGGATATAAAAAGGATTTGAAATACTTTCAAGTGCTCTTAACTGGTTTTTAGCAATGTGATGACAAGATTCTTAATGGTGGACTCTTTCTCTAGTCCTATAACTACATGTTTATTTTCATTTAGGCATATATGACATATGCATGAGCCTCAGGGACAGATGGATGCATCTTACTTGTAATAGAATGAGATTAGTTTGATGTTATTTTTCACAATATCAGATTTGGAAGATGGAGTTTCAACATATTCATCAACTGTGAAATAAACCACACTGTTTGCAAATGTTTCAAAAAAAAGTTGAATATACTGTTGCATAAAAAACAGAATGAAACAAAACAAATGATTTATTTTAAACCTTTACAAAAACAAGGAGACAATATTCTCTGACAGTCAGTGTGAAAATCTGGACTAAATTGAGAAGATAGAACTCAGTGAAACATGCAATTCCTAGAGTGGGTCTCAAGTAGTGTCCTGTACATGCATGCCTGTGTGTGACTAGTAAAATCCCTGGTTTAAATAGGCTTGGTTGCAGGATCCTTGACTACTTATAGACCATCCTTGAATTTGCCAAATGTACACCAGTTTTCCCCATTCAATGACCAGTTTGCCTAGAGATTGTCTTCATGAGCTTTTTATCCCTTCAAAATATGATCTTTTGAATGAACCTATCAGCCATTCTATTTGGGAGATGAACAGAAAATTATCATGGGAATTCTTTAAAAATTTAAGAGCAGTTATTATGTTTTAGTTTGTTTATTTTTATTTTCTAGGAAGACAAATTGATCCCCATTTTTATTATTTCTTAATTATGTCTTGTACTGAAATACAAAACCACATAAGAGTAAATATCTATAAATCAATACTCTATTTTTGGAAGTAAAACATAACCACATCGTTTTCCCATTTCCCCTTTCACCATCATTACACCCATAGATGCCTACCCCTTGCTCTCTCTGAAGTTGATTTATATTCCTAAATACATAAAATAAGTAAACTATCTATATATTGTACTTGTATGTGCATGATTCTAGGGCTCACCCACTGGTATTAGATAACTAGTGGCAGGGGTCTTCCCTCTGAGAGAATATCTTCTAACAGGTACATGAAGTTCTTTATCTAGGGTTGGGACCTTGTATGATTTACCCCTCTCCTGTTAGCATGTCTATTGGTGTCTTCCTTACACATGTTTTGACATACCCACATATTCAAGTTCGCTAATAATAAACTCAGAGTACTCAAAATGCACCAGTATCACAGTAAGGAAAATTATAGGACTTTCCCTTGTAGTGATTTTCACTCAGATTTGAATTTTCTATTTTTCTCTCCCTGTGTCTTCCATTTTCTACTTAAAATCTGTACCTGCCTGAATGTTGTCTTCTGAGTCTGACAATACCTATGTGTGTATCTCTATGTCTGTCTGTTTCTGTCTCTTTGTCTGTCTCTCTTTCTCTTTCTGTCTCTGTCTCTGACTCTGTGTGTGTGTGTGTGTGTGTGTGTGTGTGTTTCTGTGCATGCATGTGTGTTTATGAATATATCTTTTGAGTAGCACTGAATTTAACAAATGAAGAAGGAAAGGGGCATGTTACAGAAATATTTGACAGCATTACAAGGGATGAGATTTTACAAACTCCATAAGATGCAAGTAGCATTTAGATATTATGTGACTTGTTATTTTCAACGTTTATTGGAAATATTTATTTTGTAAGACTGTTTCCATCTGATGTGTTGCTTTCAACAAATGACTGTAATAGCTTACATATATTGTGCTCATAAATTGCACTCAAGTCATAAGACTTAAGGTACAGTATTAACTCAGTCACCAGGTTCCGTGAAACTAGTCTTTCAGACTTCCCATCCCCCTGCCTTTCCTCTGGTCATCTCTTTGTAAAACAAACAGAAAATCACAGAGGAGAGAACACAAAAATTTGAACTACTTCTACCAGAATGCACAATAGACTAAGCCTAGCTGCCATGGCCTAATTTCATATTTTGTTAGCATAGTGATGCTTCTTCTTCTTTTTGTTTTTCTTTCGGAAGTCAATGTGATATCCACAGTCCTGCATAAAATGACACGTTTCATCCTCCTAAGTCTTGCCTCCGTTTTTGACACCTCTTCCTGCCACAACTATTTTCCCTGTCCCTAGAAACACCGTTCAATGTTCTGATCAATGTTCTTTCTCCTCCTTCTTCCTGATAGTAATTTTTTTCACTACCACGTTTAGTTTTGTCGTCAGTGTGCACATATGACAGGCAGCACGCGATACTTGTGTTTCGTTGCCTGTATAAGAAGTTATTCAGTTCGCCCACTTAATGGAAAGAACAGAATTTTGGTTTTTTTCTTTGTTGTTGTGCTCTGACATTCAAACATATCTCACTCCCTTTATGTTTGTCTGTCAACCAAAGCTACGATGATTAGATACTATGATAGTGAGTGTCTTAGCCACAGCTTCTTGTTGTGAAGACACCATGACCACGGGGACACTTACAAAGGAAAATATTTAATTGGAGCTGGCTTACTATTTCAGAGATTTAGTCCATTTAGTTCATGGAAACATAGAGGCACACAGGCAGACACAGTCTTGGAGAGGATCTTGGGAGTTTTACATCTGTAGGCAGCATGAAGAGAGAGACATTGGGCCTGGCTTGAGCATTTGAAACCTTGAAGCCCAGCCCCAGGGATGCACTTTTTCCAACAACGCCACATATACTTCAAAAAACCTGCATTTTTCATTCCTTTCATATAGTGCCACTTTCTATAGTCTTATTTGGCCCATTTTCATTCAAATTACCACAGAGAAACAGTGAATTCATTTTCACTGGAAGTATACTCAGGTATTATTTATCTAAATTTATTGTTTAAATTAGAGCAAGCCCCATAATGCTTTTCACAATAGTTATACTTACATTGTGTTTCTTTTTTGTTAACTATTATTTACTATTACTGTGTGAACATTGTGCGTGTGTGTGTGTGTGTGTGTGTGTGTGTGTGTGTGTGTGTGAATTCAGGTATGCTGGTCCATGGTGTGTGTAAGGCGGTCAGAGGACAACTTGTAAATCACGTTTCTCCTTCCATTGTACATTCCCAGTAGCCATATTCTTGGACCTATGTTAACATTTTAATCGACAGGATACAGGTTCCTTTTTCCTCTATTTATCTCTAGGAGCTAGTAACATGGTGGTGGTGGTAGTAGTAGTATATCTTTTTAATAATATCCATTTCAACTATGTTGTAAGAATATATTATTTCAGCACTGGCATGAGGATATCTTAATATAGAACTTTTCATATCCTACTTAGAAACTCATTTCCTAAAAGTATGGATTTTATACAAATACACACAAAGTGTATTTTATTCTTTCTAAATACCTAAAAAATGTAAATAACAAGGACATCAAATCCCTAATTCTGACAATCTACTGGTGAAAGTACAATTAATTAGGTAGGGAAAACCATATGAGATGTAACACACACACACACACACATACACACACAAAGAAAGTTTTAAGTCAAAATATTTTCACTGGATTCAAGTTCCCTGAGTGATAGATGGAAGTACATTTGGTTTCACTTTGTTAACTGTTCTTAATAGTATAGATTAGAAATATATGAAACTCAAGAGAAAATACACAAAATAACAGTGAGAGTTGAGACAGAGACTCGTATATTGATAGAAAGTTAGAAACAAGTGTAGAAGATGCATTTTTCAAGATTACTTTTAGACTTTGCCAGTCCATAATCTGATGATGACTTTCAGGATCACATGTTATCTAGTTGTGCAGATTTATTATGATAACCATATAATTTACTTTTGATTTTTTTTTATTTTGTCATGCTTGTTGTTGGAAAGAACATTGTATAATTATATTCCACTAAGTTATTTATATGTCTTTTAACAATCCTGAATGAATTTCACAAACACATTAGAAAAGATATCACAGAATTTTGTTAAATATTCTTGTAAATGTAAGAAAAATGGAGATATTTTTATATTTTTATGTCTTCATGTAAGTATGAATGTTATAAACCCAGATAAAGTTTACTTTTCCAGATATTGAAAAAGTATAATGTAACTGGAAGGAATAAATTGAGCAAACCTAAATATGCACAAGATAATAAATTTTTTAAGACTGAAAATTTTCAGACCCTAAATTGTATACCAAGGTTACATATGATTTAAATTTTATTGATGTTATTCAACTAGCTTTAAAATCTTTGGCTGTAACAGAATGGACCCTGATTAGGGTGCTATACTACTAACTACTCCTGTGAAGACTGAGGAGTCTTACTTTTTCAAGCCTTGTGATTCTAAGCTATAAAAATTAGAAGTATAGGGCTCTTAGACTTTATGGACCAGACTCAACCAGTTCATAAACTATTCCTTGCTATTAGGAACAGTGCTTTTGAAAGGTGCATTAACTCTTTCGGGCTAATTAGTTTAATTTACATGTAAGGCATAACTTTATATGCAAGAAGATTTGGCTTCATTGAATTCCAATTATTTCCCCTTATGCTATATTTGTTAGCCTCCAATCATTTTTTGACCTTTCTTTGAGTTAAAATGAGGCTAAATCCATGGCAAGATACACAGAATATAGACACAATATTTCTATCAGGATTGTCTGAAGTTTTCTAAGCTATCAATCATCAATACACTCAGTTCTCAATGCATTATTCTATCTTTCTAGGTAGTGAGCTCAAATTCTCCATTTTCTCTAATTCTTTCTTTTCTCCTCAGATTAGTCTTAGAGAATTAGTGTTATAATTTTTATCTTGCATCTCTGATGGTTTTATACTCTAAATTTCTTTTGTATATGTAAAACTGTTTAAATGTATTACTTCTTATTTATTATGGCAGACAAAAATAATATTAATTTTAATAATTTTCATTTTCTATGTAAGGGGGGATATGTACTTATCTTCCCAAGCCTCATTTCATTATACTCACTGCCATACATCTGCTGATTTTTTTATTTGCTTGCCAATTTCCACCTTTTCCCTGATTGACATACTATTTTTTATGTATATATTGAAAATTAAATCACTTTTTTATTATCAGTAGGAGCATACACTTTTGTAGGATTTTTAAGCAACATCTATTTCAAGCTTTATTAAAAAGATTTCTTTATTTTCTTTTCTTTTTTTTTTTTTTTTCCGGAGCTGAGGACCAAACACTCTACCACTGAGCTAAATCCCAAACCCCAAAAGATTCATATTTTACATATTGGCATGAATAATTATTTCCTGAACCAAAAACAAATGACAATAGGCAGACAGGTACTTTATGGTGAGTAAAAGTATGGTATGGTATGGGAGAGAGAGACAGAATAGTTCATGTTCTATGATACAGGGCTGTCTGAAGAGTCAAAAGAGGTAAGGAGTAGGCTGAGGTGAGAGACTTGAATGCCACCCAGGGCCATGGTGATGTCTGGGCCTTGGGCATTGCTGGGGTCCATTTCTGGGTTCATGGCTCTGTTGATGTCCCTGAGGTCAGAAAAGCTATAGACCTGTCCCTGCCCCTCACCAGCTGCACAATCGCTAGGGTGGCCTCTACACTTCACCTGGACAATACAGTAGAACTGGCCCTGATGGTCCAGGTATGAGAGATCTGATCCTGAGTCCTTGAAAGCAGGAGAAAGCATCCTTACTCATTGATGCAAGGAGTGATAGCCAGGACAATACTGCAGAGCTCACCCCGGGGATGAGGATGGGGGAGAGCTGGTGTGCCGATGAACCCTGCAAGCACCCAGAACCAGGGTTATGAGTTGGCCCACCCCAATATCCACCCAATCTTTGATCTGTGGGAGAGCATAAAGGGGCTGGTCCTTCAGACCCAAAGCTGGAGGATCTCCGTGACATAGGAAAACAACAAAATGGCCAAGAGGAGACCCAGTGAGGGTCCAGCATTGACAGCATAGCAGAAACTAGAGGCCACAAACCAGACCAATGATTCTCAATCAACAGTTGCAAGTAAAGATATACGGACATAAGGGCTTACACCGTGACTCATTGGACCACCTTACAGCTTCCATGACTAGATTTTTCCATTTTGTTTTCTTTCCTTTTATTTTTTTTTTCTTAAATTTTATTTTATTTCAGGGAGTGTTTTAAGGGCAGAGGGTAGATATGAAGGGACAGGGAAATTAATGGGATTGAGATGCATGATGTGAAAGACAAAAAGAAGAAATAAAAATAAAGCTACAAAAAAGAAGCACTGTTTTTAATGAAAATGTAAAGAAGTAGTTTGTCATGGAAAACATTATAGCTATATTACATAGCATATTGAAGAAAATAGTCTATATCCCAGAGAAAAATGTCAAGATCTTAAGTATCATATTTTAAAATTCAACAGGGTCATTATTCAATAGAAAGTATGTAACTGAGAAGAAAAGTATTGTAGAATAAATATATTAATTACAGAACAAAAAATAAGTAAAAATGTTAAAAATTCCATTTGATGATGATCTGTTATTTGCCAGTACACTATACTAGCTGTAATGAAAAATAATATGCAAGATGATCATTAGTGTCTTTCAATTCTTAAACTAAGCCTAACTGTATCCAAGGTTTTTGTCAAACCAAGTATTTTCTAACTCACTTCCACTGTGTGGTTCTTTATAATAATGATTACATTGTCAAAAAACAGTTTCTGACATCACTTTGTTATCAAACACTATTTTCCTCCTGGTGGATTTTTCTTCAAAATAAAGGAGCCACAAAACTATAATAATTATAACTCCTCCTCTAGTTAATGCTTGGAATGTTATTATTATCTTGAAACTTTTTCTTAGTTTTTATATGTGCTTATAATTTATTTATATCCTATCCTCAGTATTGAAAGGATAGGAAATAATTCCTTTCTCTTGTTTCCCTGTCTGTCACATCATTTATTTTTTTCTGCTAATCAAAATTTTATTTTATTATCCATGCATGAGGGGTGTTATAACATGAAGACTGTAAAATAAAGTGTAGAATAATGTAACAATAAAATACTGTAAAAGGGGTAAATACTGAGCTTGGTGTATTTCATTCATTCCCAGGATAGGTTATATCTGGTTCTTTTATCTGTGTGGAGGAACATCAATTTGGAATGTTGAAAAAACACAGTGGGACTTCTGGGTGCCTTGCTGGGAACTGTCTTCTTCTTGTCCCCCACCTCAGGTGATGTGTGTCATTTTTTCATGAAGTCTGTCTTGGCAGTAACATAATGAAACATTGATCCCATAATGGGAAGCTTCTTTAGAAATGAGGAGCAAATGCCTAGAGTTTGTTCCATCTGCAGCAAATAACAGAAGCAGTCTTGGTTCCATTTTTTAGTTCTCAACAAAGTAGGGCATTGTATGTGCAGCCCATTGAAGTGTAGCTGATGCTTTGTGCTATCCCAGCAGCGTTGGTTTTAAAAGTGTGCATGCAGGCTTCTCTCCAAGGTGTGTCTGCACAGCACTTAAGAAAGCCAGTCGGGAAGATTGTTGTGAGCTGAAAATACCCTTGAATTCATAGTGAATTCCAGGACCTCGAAACATAGCCAATCTGAAACACCCAAACAAAACTCCATTAGGAATGGACTTATAATTAGAAAACTAGGACTGTGTTTACTTCATGTGAAATATATGGTTGTCTCTGGAAGCAACATTCTATATCCTACACAGAGCTATGCATATGTTCATCATGGCCCTTCCTCTTGTCTGACATATAACTGTCACTAAATATAACCTTGATGAATGAGCGTAATTTTCTTGAGGAGACTTTAGCTTTACATTATAGGCAAAAAGTATAATTTTTGTAGTATTAGTATTTATTCCATGTAATATACAGACAGCGATAGGTTGTGGACTTCTTATTTAAAATCTCTAGAATTAGAAAAGAGGGCTGAATGTTTGGTGAGAGAGTTGCATGTCCCAGTTTTAAGGAAATCTGCATCACAATCTTCAACTGAGATATAGGTCAGTGAGAGATTCACTAACCCTCTGCATGAACATGTATTCTTATTATTATAGTCTTTCTGCTCAACTCTTTCTCCCCCCACTTTCTCTTTCTCACACACATTCTCAAACAATTGGATGTATGAGTCAGTAGATTCTCAGAATTGCCTGAGGTTGACAGTTACTCATGACACTTTATTTTCTTAGTTTATTTAACATTGACAGCGAAAAATGAAAATTAATCTTAAAAATTGGAGTGGAGTGGAGATGGGAAAGATGGATCAGATGTTGAGAGTGCATGCTGCCCTTCAGATGAGGAGAGTTAATTTCCCACCACCAATATACGATGGCTTGCTACCACCTTCATCTCCAGATCCAGGGCATATGATGATTCATTTTGGGCCCTGTAAGCATCCACACACTTAGGTTAACACACACACATGCACACACACACACACACACACACACACACACACACAACAAAAAAAAAAAAACTTGAAAAATTGATACTAGAATGGACCTTTCAATATAAACCAATGTAGTTAGGTAGACTGTTGATTTTATCAAGTAGCTTCAGATGGCAAATAGCAGCCAATTATTTGGAGCATTAAATTTGAAAGTGAAATCTGAACTTTTAAGATTATCAGGAAAATAGTAGAGTTTACATGGATGATACTATGTGTGTCATCATATCATAAATGTTTTAACTTTCCTCTAAATAATGATTATCGCAAACTGTATTAATCATAGATTTGCGAAAAGAAACCTCTGAGTATTACCGTGGTTACACTAAAATATCTAGGTGGAGCCCAGTGAAACAGATGGTTGTGGAGACTCCAGAGAGGATATACCTAGGCTTTGAAGACTACCATGGCAGTCAGCAGCCTTCATCTTCCTCTGCATCATCCTGATCACTGCTGCTGTGATCACACAACATTTGTCTTGTAACTACCATGCCTTGGCCACTTCCATGAGGGTGTGGGGATTTCACACATAGCTCATGCAGAAATCCCAGACAACATCTGCATGGTTATATTCAGATGTGAGCTTGATAAAAACACACTCTCTCTAGATAAAGGTAATGTAAGACAGACAACTTAATAGAATAGGGCCTCATACTTATATTGGTTGATAGCTTTTCAGTAGTAAAATACATTCACAACTTAACAGCATACCAAAGTCTTAACATGTCAAAATGCCAGTCCGTGACCTAAATACCATTTAAATAGGAATAGTAAAAATGTTTTCATTATTATCTCTTTGTTACTTAAACTAGATAAGTCATAGTTTCAGATAGGATACAGTGAAGAGAAAAAAAATTACCTATCTTTGTACATGTGAGCCTGTGTGGTTGTTTGTTTCAAAGATATAATGGAAGGGCAGTCATGGTATATGATTGTTGCTGACATTGTGTTGCAAGGGAATGCCTGTTCTTGGGACTCTTCCTCCTATTGGGTTCTCAAGTCCAACATTGATGTGATAGTTTGTGCTTCATCTTAAAATACTATTTTTTGTCATGTTTGGTTGTTATCTCAGGAGCCTGTTCTTTTCTAATGAAAGACAGAAAGGGAGTGGATCTGGGATGGGGAGAGGAGGTAGGGAGTAACTAGGATGAGTAGAGGAAGACTATAATCAGGAATCCAGATATATTGTTTGAGCAAATAATCCATTTTCAGTAAGAGAGAAAAATAGTAAAAGAAAATCAGTCTGACCATTGTTGTTCTCTAGAAAGCATACTTTTCCAGGTAGTACTTCTTAATTGTATCATCTTTGACAATTTAGAAAGAAAAAAATATCTGTAGTATACTCCATTTTGATTAATGTGCTTTATCCAGCTTTATCTCAAGCTTCTTGCATTTAGCACATTATTGAATTATTACATTTTTATCTATGTAACTGTACATTAAATATCAGTAAATTTTATCCTAAATGTTTCTATTAATGTTACCTGTTTCTTTCTAATCTCTTGTAAGAAGTTGTTATTAACCATGCATCTACAAATAATCCACATAAGTAATTTCAAGTATGTTCTATTATGTTCTTATAAATGTCTATGTCTATAATCATTACCCAATTAGACACTTATTCTGTATTTCCAAACATGTATTATAACAAAATTCTAGGCCTGTTCATCATGACATTTCTTAGATATCTATGTTATAAAAACAATGTAAATTATTTACCCACAACTTCAAAAGCCAGATGTCTAGTATCAGTGTGAATCCAACAAATCAAGGTGTTATGAGGATCACCTTTTCATCCCAGTCTCTGGGTAAGCCATGCCCCTTTTTGTTATCCTTGTCTAGAGCTTTCTGAGCATACATTGACCTTTCCTGCATGATGCCAGTCTGTATCTTCTTTTTCACACTGCTTTCTCTTTTGCATGCATTTCAAATCCTCTACCACTTTCCTCCTTAGAAAATATCCTTCAACTCAGAAACCCAAGTTTAACCATATATATAATATATTTTATGTATATTAATGTTTTTACACTGTATGCATTAAGGCCAGATAACTGTGTGGGATGCTATCCAACCCACTAAATTAATTTTCATAACATGTCTTTTAAAAATTAGTTTGATTTTAATTAATTTCAAGTACAGTCTATTGAAACTGAAAATTTTATTAAAGCAGCCTTTGTGTCTTTGAATTTACTGAAACAATCAATCTTTCAAAATGCTACGTTAAAAGCTACTTAAGAGTGTGAGAGCATGTATTGTTTTAGTAAGTCTGATTTTTAGTGGAATATAAACTGAAAGCTTTCATTAAAATAATAATGTTATTGCTCAGGATGACTGTTGAACTTACAGTTTATTTTTCAGATATTAAGTAGTTTGTAATGTGATCATTACTAAACAAATCTAGATTGTTACCTTATAAAGTGGAACAACATTTTATTTATATTTTCGTGCACATGGTTCTTCATTGCCTTCTGCCCAAAGCAAACATTAGGACATTAGTGGTTGTGTTTAATATTCTCTATTAAATAGCAATTTCTTGCAAGACAACGTGCTGATTTGAAGCAATAGGCAAACACAGAAGTCTAGAAATTGTAAATGCACTATGCTGCAAGGATTTCCAATCTCTGTATTTCGGCTCATTATACTACACACTTCTTCAAAGAACCAATCAGTCTCCATCACTTGCTCCTGGGGAATTAAGCAACTGTAATATGTTTTCTGGAAGTGACTTCTAAAAGCATATTATGCCTGTGTTTTGAAATGAGATGTGTCTCTCATAGATTTGTTGGCTTTGTTTCAGCTTATAACTGAACATTCAGTATGAATCACCCAGCAAATTTGTACCAACAGAAAACGAGGAAGGACTTCTCTAATTGCTCATAAGTTCATTGAAATTGAAGAAACCAATTTGGATCTTTTTTTTTTTAATGCACACTACATTCATACAAGCATAATTTTATGATAAAATATAAAAGATTAGATTTCAATAAATTATTTCTGAAGGTAAGACCTGTTTTTACTTCTCACTAGCTGGCAAACATTCACTGTATTATTTATTCTAGTTTAGGAAACATACAAATATTCCTGGTTAATATTACATTCTCTCTCTCTCTCTCTCTCTCTCTCTCTCTCTCTCTCTCTTCTCTCTCCCTTTCTTACATTTTTCTTTCTTCCTTCCTTCCTTCCTTCCTTCTTTCCTTCCTTCCTTCCTTCCTTTTTCGTTCTTTTCTTCCTTTCTTTCTCTTTTTCTTTCTTTCTTCTTTTCTTTCCTTTTGGTCCCTCTTAAAATTGTTAAGGCAACCTGTCTCCTGCAGTAGCATCCACAATACTATTTCTCTGTAAGGACTGCACAACAATATTCTACTAGCACCAAGATCATAAAGTTGTATTTTAGTCAGTGAACTGCTCTAGAAATTGTTTGTACTATTTTATATAATAAGGTGTGGAAACATCAAGGGTTCTCAATATTACAAGTTTCAAGAATATATCTCCAGTAATATTCTCACATTTAATCACAATTAAGAAACTATAGCCAAAAGTTGGAAAAACTCACACCATCACCTGGTAAAATATTAACCCTTATACCTTTGAAAGCCATAAAGGCATAAGCCAACTTGAAGTGTACAATGGAACATACTAGATTAAAATAATTACAGTAAAATGATAATTTCAAATGATCTCTCTCTCACACACACATATCACATCACTTCCATATTTCTGTTACTGATTCTGCATAATGGTTGGATTAAGTACTGTGGTCCATTATCAGCAATAGATTTGCTGTCCAGTGTTTCATTTACCTGCATAAAATTTTCAGAAAAAAAGTTATAGAAAAATGTTTAAAATTTTTAAATTTCTTGGCCTTTTTAGACATTTTGTGACTTTTCAAGACACCTGACTCAGATATAGGTAATCTATTTATCCATCGTATCAATGAATTAGGTTACCTTTCCATTAGCCACAGTAGCAGTGTTTCTTAGAAAGAGAAATGTGACCCATATTTGCTTTAGAGAAAAAATATCACTGGCAAAGACATTGAGAGTTGATAACCTCACACGACTTCCAGTTCACTCTCTCTTATTCCTGTCTGTAGTGAGAGGTGTGGTCTCCCAGCTTCCTGCTCTGGTTACCAGCTGTCCTTTCTCACATCATGGACTTTCCTTCTGAAACCTTATGCCTAAACAAACTCTTCCTTCCCTACATAGACTTGCTTATTATGTGTTATCTCAGCACCAGAAAAGAGATCCTAAAGGAATAACCACTGAGCATACCGGACCCACTGTCACAGCACTGCTGGTTTTATAAGCATGCAAAAATTATTTCCTCAAATTCTCTAATGCAGTGTAATAATTTTGGAAATTAGTTTAGAGCACATTCTGACACTTGCTCTATTCCCACTAGTATTATCCTTTAGCTTACCATAATTTATACGTTAAAATTATGATATGTATTGTAAGGATATAAACCACAGCACATGTAGTATTCATACGGTTTTGATTATCTGATGTTCCACAGAAGAGCCAGAAAAGCATAATATTTTTATGCAAGTGTGCCATACACATTAACAAATTGGTGTATATGGAAAACTATTTTCATTGAACTAAAAATACATTTCTTTCAATTGTGATGGTGTCGCTGACATCACTATAAATTACATCACTTGCACTTTTATTTTGGTTACTTTAAGATAGGATTTATATACTGAAAGGTGAAAAATGATGCTCTGGGTACCAATCAAATTTATTTTCATTGAATCCACAATTTATTAAGTCAAATAAAAATTTACCTACAAAAGATCTTACACTTGATGCTCACAGTCAACACAAAATAAATTGAGGTGTGTAACTATACTATAAAGCAAGTTTTAAGTAAAACTTTTATATCATCATTTTAACTTACAAGTTTATGGTTGAAAATCAGTTAAACTTTCCTTTAGTCAATTATTCTTTTAAAACCATTATTAGTTCATGTTAAGCATTAGTGATATACAAAATTTTATGCAGAGTAATCTTATATATAATAATCACTTGACTATGACAACACATTAAGGAGACAATATATATAGCAGATAGATTGTATGTATAAAGCAACTATGGGCTGTTGATAGTATATGAACTTTAATAAGGTTCCTCAAGGAACAATATTATAATGAAATATAGTAGACACCATTGTAATCATGACCCATTAAGGGTTTGCTTGTTTTAAGCAGTGGGCTGAAGCTTTTAAATCTAGACAATTGAGGTCAGAAGAAGACAGATGGGTAATTTTTTTTTACTTCAAATTCTGAATTTTAAACATTTAATTTAAACGTGGTGATTTAAACAAAAATGCTTTGATTTTTCACTTTAGGCATGTAATGTCCTATCATAAATGTATTTTGTGTCGTACTGTTTTTTATTTTAATCTGGAAGTAATACATATTCTCTACACAAAGATGTGATGAATGTCAAAATGCACAAGTGATTGGAGGAAACATATTTTCAACATGTTTAATTTGTTTTGTGTTTTCCTCAATATATTTTGTTTTTATTCATGTTTGACCTAACAGTTGTATATCTGCAATCACAAACTACCACATTATATGTATTTTTTTCACTTAATATATATTTTTATTATTTTCCTCAGGAAAGACTCCTGAATCTATGGATAATAACTTCCACATTGCTATACATAAAATTATGACCTTATGGGGAGCATTAAAAAGTCTCCCTTTTTTGAATTGTTATAGAAGTGATATCACATCCCAGTGAGAACTCATTCTGCACACTTAGAGATTAATAGAGGGAAATCCCTTTGTGAAAAAGTGTGTAGTTTGCAATGGCTAATGCCCAAAGAACCAGCTTCAAAACACAAGTTTACTAACTTAGGGATAACTTAGGTTGTGAATTTCACATACATAAGTCATCCTTTAATCTGTTTTTAGGTTTCAGCCCCAGGTTACACTCTGAACAATTTCAACAGAGATAGGAGAATGCAAGCCTGGCTACTTGAGCCGATGGGAGATTTACACAGCAAATATATTGCCAGAATTATGTCTCAGACACAACAGTGTTGCAACTTTTGGATGAATACTTGTTACCCATATTCATTTTGCTCATCTGGTATAATTATGGTTTTATTGATAAGCATACAGGGAACTTAATGGTAGAACAAGACTAAATTGTGGTTGTAATGTTCCCCTTCCCCTTTAGCTTCCCCTTGAAGACATTTTTTTTTAATATGGATATGAGCCTAAAGGCCTCCTTCTTTCAGTCAGGGTTGTCTACTTTTGTTATTGGAAAAGAGTCTAATTGGAGGTCAATCTTGGTGAATAAACATTACCAGGGACTTTCTCAGTGACTCTAAACTTCAATTATGGTAAAATTGTCTTCCTCACAGTTTCTACCAAGGCAGGTTAGTATACTATAGCCTCCTTGTTTAGCATCATTCTGTTAATGTTAATTACTGTGGATAAAATAGGTAATACAGATGCATAAAATTACAATAAAGCTATTTTGCATAGTTATCATAGCTACCAAAAGTTATATAGAAAATTATTCTAAAATCCATAGATTTTATTCATAATGTAAGACAGGACTAAAAAAAACCCTTTAGTAATAATCAAAAATAACCATAACTTATTCCCACAGTACCCATAATTAATGTTGTGATTTCACAACTCATAAACTCAAATCAACTGCTGTAACTTATAAACATGTTGCTAGTACAATAATAAAATTCTTCAGTCTGGTCTCCAAGGAAAGTATTTTGGAGAAAGGATACATTTAAGTTTTTTTTGCAGGTCTTAGAACACAATTATAGAACTTTCTCTCTCACATAGTCCTAATATGTCATATTATCACACTACTCAATGAATATGATGACTTAATATATTAATTTTTTGCTTTATGCTTTCCTTTTAGGCAGTCACTGAGTGAAATATATATTTTCTACTGCAACTAAGAAGCATCCATCCAAAAATCAAGGCCACCAGAATTATACATATGTATCTATAACATAAATTTAAATGAATTATATATACATATATGCATCTATATACATGTATATAGTGTGTGTGTGTATACATACACACCTACACACACACACACACACACACACACACACACATATATATATAATCAGTTTTAACATAGCCAGAAAAATCAGTGATGGAAAGCTCTACTTTCCTGAACAATTGTTGGCAAGCCTGTTATTGACAATTAACAAATGACTAGGTGTTGCTTTGAAGGAAACAGAAGTGACGCGGTGATTTAAACACAACATTGATTAGTTAACATGAATGCTACAGCTGGAAGAACAAAGCTGACCCTGAAGCTACAACTACAGTCCAACCACCCAGAAGAATGGCAGAGATGAATGCACAGAGCAGCTTGCCCTGATACTTGCCAGAGTCAAGCTACAGATATCTTTGCCTTTGAAAAACACACGTAAGTATTTCAGCTACCATTGCCAGAAGAATGTATTTTCTATCTAGAGTCTAGACAGTAGACTAATGTCTAGAATCTAGACATTCATCAGCAGCACCATATGGTGTGGAGTCAGTGCTTTTGATCAACTGAGGCTATTTAACAGGTGGGCGCCTTAGGTGGAGGAGTAAGTGTGTCACACAGATGGCTTCAGAGACTACTGCAGGGAGCAGAACTCCACCATTGCAACAAAATTAAGTGACTATTATACACTCTGCTTTGTGTTAACTCATATTGTTCCATTATATACTCTGATTTTCTTAGCCTTGGGCATGAGAGCAGAATGATGAGATGTCTATGAAAGCTTTAGTTCTGAAATTACCCACAACCACTACTGCTCACACTTCATTGGTGAAATCAAGTTTCAAGGCTAAGTGTAATGATAATGAGAATGGAAATTAAACTCCTTATATAGAAATAAACTTAAAATGACACATCAACTGATAGAGATATAGAAGCAATTTATAACAAAGGCAGAAGGTAATTGGAAACATTAACAAAATTGACCAAATCATTGTATTTCCTTCTACTATGTGACTTAAGCCATATACATTCTTTAATGGCTAAAATTCACTAAATAGAGGAAAGACGTAGCCACCATATTGTAATAAATAGCTCACCGTGGAGAGCATGAATCATTCCTTGAAAGATTTGCAGTGTTTTAATTATTTGGTCCCTTTGTATAAATACAGGATTATTCACTACAAATGGACAAATAACCCCAGAGAAAGGAAATTCCAGGTTTTCTCTTCATAGATAATACAGGAAAGATGCACAGGGAAGATTACCTACTAACACAATGACCACCTTCCCTTTAGAAATTATCATTTTTGTGAAAGTCACTTCAGATTGTATCCAATGTCTTGTTATAAGCAAATTAGACTTGATGGGAAAGAGAAACTTGTAATAAGTCTATCGCACTAATTGAGATGCTGGCAGGATTATTTGAATAGACTTTAACATAAATGTTGCCAAAATACTTCTGTAAATTACAATAGGAATACTTCTATATTTTACTGAAATTTCCCCTTTAGAAGAATAAATGATCATGCATCTTAATGAATAATAACAAGCAATTTCTTAATTCAACTTATACTTCCTTGTTGTAGAACAATCTGATACACTGTAAATATGTATGACTCTCATTGGTTAATAAGGAAATGACTGGCCTGTGGTCAGACAGGAAGAGACTGGGTGGGAGATCCAGAGTAGGAGGAAACAGGGAAGAAGGATGCAGTCAGAGGAGTTGAGAGACACACAGAGAAAAGCAAGATGAACATGTCATGTTGAGAGAATGCCCAACCACATGACAGAGCACAGATAAGAAATAAGGGTTAATTTAAAATGTAACAGTTAGCTAGTAACCAAACTGAGCTATTGGCTGAGCATTTATAATTAATATTAAGCCTCTTTTTAGCTATTTGTGAACCATTGCTGGAGCACAGAGAAACTCTGCCTACAAATTGCTCCCAGTGTGGAGTCCCTCCATTCACATAAAACCCAAGAAATCTTCAAAAAGTTTCTAAACACACAAAAATGAGGCCAAACATGGCTTCCTAATCTTGTGTCTCTCATTCTGGCTGCACCAGGTTTTTTTAAGGAAGACCCCCTGGAAATACTGACTACAGACATTAATAAATAAACCTAAAAAATACAAAACATGTAACATATATTTTAACTTCTAACATAAAACAAAAAGTCATCTTTGGTTAGCTTGTGTATAATATACAGTCTATACTTGCATTAGTACAGATATGTATGCTACCATTAAAAGTTTATATATTTTCATAGCAATGGACTAGACACCAAGAAAAACAAATGGCCCAGGTGATCCAGCATCTCAAAATGCCTCTGTTGCAGTTTTGTAGGAGTTCTGATTCCAGAACAGCTTCAAGGCTGCTGACTGAGATGGCTCAGCCTTATAAAGGACTCCAGCCAAGACTTTACTGTATCCTGAATTTTTTCAGGGTTCCTCAAAGATGCCAAAGCCTCCAAACAACAGGAAGTAGTCTAGAGAATTACACCCACATTCCAAAAAGATGAGTTATGGATGTTTATTATCACTTAAGGGGAGTTGGTTAAAAATGTCAATGGCCTTAATTAAAAGAAAGAGAGAGAGAGAGAGAGAGAGAGAGAGAGAGAGAGAGAGAGAGAGAGAAGAAGAAGGAGGAGGAGGAGGAGGAGGAGGAGGAGGAGGAGGAGGAGGAAAGGAAGGAAGGAAGGAAGGAAGGAAGGAAAGAAAGAAAGAAAGAAAGAAAGAAAGAAAGAAAGAGAGAAAAAAGGAAGAGGTTAAACAAGAGTTAAATTTAAGGATCTCTTTCTAAATAAAAAAAGGAGGTTGTGATATAGGAATGACAGGGGGAAAGAGATAGATTATTGAATCTACTTTAATTCAAAAACAACTATCATTCTCAAAATGTTTTACATTGATATGGATTTTGATTTGTTGATAAAAATTTCAAGTTACTTTTGTTATACTTTATGTATGTTTCTACTCTTATTTTGGGTATTGTTCTTATGCAACATTTAAAAATATAATATATAATTTAAAATGCATGTTAGCCATTTATAATAGTCAAAGTTATAGATTAGATATATTTTCAAGGTTAAACAAATATAATTAGATAAATAGATTATCTTCAAACATTTTGAAGACCTACAGAATATGCATTTAAAATGTTTTAATGACATAAGACTTTTCTTGATAATGAGACATATTTGCTCCTGGCAGCACCAATTTGCTTCAGAAAAGATGATGGGCATCAAAAAAATAAATAAATAAATAAAAAAGAACTCTTATGTAGACTGATTTCTGGACCAGCAGGACACAAAAGAAAATGACAGCCAAACTTTGTTAAGACAAGGTAGGATAGTCAGGTATATTAGGACTGTGGGCCAAAGATGGATGCCCCAACATTGCAGAGGAAAATTGGATGACTATCCAGGAGTCCGATATCCCTGTCATTAGGTATAATTTCATCCTTCTGTGGCTTTGATGGTGTTGAAGACTAAAGAGTCATAGTTAAAATTTTCTTAGTTATGATGAAAGATATATTAGGTATAAAACTTTAGACTCACAAAGATAAGATAAACAATAGAATATTTTCTCTAATTTTGCCAATTACAAGTGGACTAGATATTGTAATTGTATTCATACTTGATAACTGATTTTTGTATATCATTTTACTATGTTAAAGATAAAACCTTATTTTTTATTAGACAAAAAGGGGAAATTAATGTGGAACAATCTTTACACACTATGAACATGTATAACTCTCAGTGGTTAATAAAGAACTAACTGGCTTCAGTACAGGCGGGTCCAGTCCCCTCCTTCCAGGCTGAGCAAAGTGACCCTGTGTAAGCCCAAGGTTCCAAACACCCAGCTCATGCACTAAGGACAGGTCCTGGTCCCACTGCCTGGGTGCCTCCCAGGGGAGTCTTGTCCCTGGAGGAGGTGGGAATGGAGGGGAGGGGGTGGGAGGAAGGTGGGAGTGGGGGCGGGAGGGGGGAGGACAGGGGAACCCATGACTGATGTGTAAAATTAAAAAAACAAATATAATAATAATAATAACATAGAAATGAGTATATATAAAAAAGAACTAGCTGGCATATAGCTGGGAAGGAAGAGAATGGGTGGAAACTCAGACTGGCATGGCACTGGGAAGAAGAAGGGCAGAGTGAGAGGAGTCGAGTGAGAGACAGTGAGAAACAAGATTAATGTGACATGTGGAAAGGAGGTACAGTCATGTGGAAGAGGGTAGATAAGTATTAGGTGCTAGTTTAAAATGTAAACGTTAGCTAGTAACCAGCCTGAGCTATTGGCCAAGCATTTTTAATTAATATTAAGCCACATTTTAGTGATGTGGAAGCATCTTCTAGGACATAGAGATACTATACGTATAGTACCTAGAATATAACTCTTCCCCAGATGAAGAATTTGAATCCTAAAAATCCCCCGAATGGTGAGATTAAAGAGAAAATTATGGTATCAGACAAATTACAAATTACAAACTTATATGCGCCTTGACAATTGGAAAATTACTTTCATAGGTAATTTTAAGAGCAAAATGAAAGTATTCTTGAATTTGTTGATGGATACATTAAGCTTTATCTTCCCAATTTTTTAATGTAATTCAGTAATTCAGTAGTGTGTGTGTGTATGTGTATATATACATATATATGTATACACACACACACACACACACACACACACACACACACACTGAATTCATTGTTATAAAGTAAAGGGCATGAAATATTCAGTGACCAGGCTCAGAATCACAAGCATCACATGTTTCTTTTACATGTGGAATCTTAGTAAGTAACACATCAAATTAGAAAGGTACAGATGCTGGAGAGCAGGCTCAGTGGTTGAGAGAACATACTGTTCTTTGAGAAAGCCTCAATTCAATTCCCAGCACCATTTCCCTGGCTCACAGATGACTGCAACTCCAGTCCCTGGAGGATCCTACATCTCTGAATTCTGTGGAAACTTCTGCTCATGAGCATGTCCACAAATACCCTATACCCCCACACAATGGTACCCCCACACCACCATTACCCATTCACTACCACCAGTTATATTTAATTTAAAAGGTAAAATATTTTTAGAGTCAGGAAAGAATTTATTAGAAACTACAAACAGGACCAGAGACAGGGCCAGGAGGAGTGTGGTGACAGGAAGACACTCACCAACATTTGTAAAATTGACAAAATGATAACTAGTGTTTTTTAAATAAAGGTATACAAAGAAAATGTCCTAAAGCAATAAATAAATATGCACACTTGAAACACTCATTTTAAATCTTAAATCTTAAATCTTAAAATGCCACTTTTCAATTTCTCAGTTAGTGTTGATTGTTTCTACCAATAAATTATATCAGCCATAGAAACTGAACCAGAATTTATTCAGTATTTCTGAACCTACTCCAGTTAGATTATTACAATGCCAAAGTTTTCCTCCCTAGATACTAGTTCTATGGAGGGAAATATTTCATGTAGTGTACTTATTTTCTGAGAAATGAAAAATTGATAAATAAACACCAAAAAAAAAAGTATTACACATAAGAAAACCCACCAAAGCGCAGCAAAGATATAATCCAAACTCAGTAAATGCTGCAGGGTTTAAGAGCTACAACATAAACAAATATCATATGACCATATCTATGTAGTTTTCTGTCCCCCAAAACAGCAAAAGCATTAAGTGAAGATTTGGTGGAATTGACATTCTTAGAGTCAGGTTCACAGTTTCAAGTAGAGGTCATGCCTGGGAGACTGAAAAACAAAAATGAAGAGAAGTGTAAAACTACTGTTAATCACCACGGAAGTAAAACTTGGGGCTGGATAATGCCAACTTTCAAAGCTTGGTGAACATTCTAAAGAGTGCTATGAGACTCTAAGGAGGATATGCATCTGGAAGAATATTTATTATGCTACTAAGATTGACTCTGACAATAAGAGCTGAAGGGAAGCAGATAAGGAAGTGGATGATGCTATAAGTCTATTTAAGTAAATGTAGAGAGAATATAAATTAGTTACCAGTTAATACAGGTCTGTGTAACTAGATTTACTGCATATCAAAAATCCTATGTAATTATGATGACGATAATTATTTTTGCACATGTATAAAATAGAAAAAATTATCTACAATTTGTATTTCTTTCTTAATTAAATTAATGAAAACTACATAACAGTATGGCATGTTTTATTTTGATGAATAGGTATATAATATCATGCTTACATTATTTTAAAACATATAATTTATGATATTTTATTGTGAATATTTTTTCTAATTTTTTTAAGTATAGCATATTATTATTTTACATACATCTTAATAGTACAATAGAATTCTAGAATTCTCATTTTCATTTGATAATAATACCAACTCATGGATGAAGCTCTTCTATCCCTTCTGTTTCCTACTCATTTCTTGGGTTCTCAGATCAGCACACAGCATCTATTCTATGATCATCTCTAGATCAAGCATTTGGGATTCCACATGAGTGACATCATCTGAGTCTTGTATTTCTATGACTAATATAGTACACTCTACCTAATGATAATTCTAAATTATTGCTATCATAATAATTGATTTTAGAGAAAATAATATTGTTTTGCTATGAAACTCATTTGATTTATTGGTTAATAGGTGTTTAGTTATTTTCAATTATTGGATTTTGTGAATAATGCTACAATAAAGATGAGACTTCCAGTCCATTCAGCACACTCATTTCCTTTCCTTTGTATCTATATGAGTTGCCTTGTATTATTGCTTTATTATTAACTTGATGGATGTTCCACCATGTTTATAGTTGCTTTAATGATGTATATTCTATATATGCTTAACTTTCTTCACATACAGATCAGAATTTATTAGCTTAATTTCTTTGAAATTACATGAACAAAATCATGGGACTCCTTAATTCAAAATCACATATTCAAAGTTTCAAAATCTAAATATAGTGACAGGATTTGAAACGAATTGAGTTTAAAAAGATATTCAAATATAAGACCATTATATATAATGATTATATTTTATAACTTTGTGCCTAGTATTTTTCTGTGCACATCAAAACAAGACTCTGAAAGTGATTCTTCCAGATATTAGGATATCCTAATACAATTTCATTAGGTATTCAGGAAAAACCAAAACATGTTTTCCTGGTTGGAACTAAACGTATTTATTGAAGTTAAAGTCCATGATAAGCAACACAGTTTCAAGGGATTGGAATATTTTATTTGGTTTTCTCATCAGATTAGATACAAAAATCATAAAGGTAACATTGAGAATTTACTTTCCCAAGAGAAGTAGATACAATTTAGTCAGGGAAAAAAATGATGATAAAATAAAATCTTTCCTTGAATAGAGTGAGAGAATGAGAGTGAGGGGGAGGGAGAGAGCGAGAGAGGGCTAGAGAGAGAGAGAGAGAGAGAGAGAGAGAGATATGGAGACAGAGATCAATGCTGTAAGTAACAGTTTTTAAAAGGTCTGTATATCATTTGCAACGTGAGCACTTCATTTATTTGTTTTCTCTAGAGAAATTTACCACCCTTATGCTTTCCATCATATAAAACAACAACAACAAAGAAAACTGGCCTACAAGGATATACATAATAAAGTGGTTGTGAAACTGAGAGTAACACTCCATAGAGAAATAAAAACTGAGAAAATTAGAGTAATATTCATTGATCTTTCTAAGTGCAGTTAGTCAATAATACCTATACAAATCAAAATCTATACAACCACATTTATGTTTATTATAGCACATGAACACTAAAACAAAATCAATTTCCTGTAAGCACATCCAGATCCAAGGACACCTCAAGAACAAGTGTAGGAAGGCTACAAGCCACACAAGGGATTCTCTAATGATTTCTGATAATAATGTGCCATGGATGTCAATGGCCATTATCACTGATTTCCATAAAATATGATGTAAAAATAAGTAAAGAGAATGAACAATACCCACTTTTTGAGAAATACACAGAAGAAAACTGAAATACAATGCTAAGGAAAACATCATGGAATTCTCAAAATAACTATGTAAAATGTATCAGACATGGCAGAGAGATGGGTGGCTCACTGGTTAAAAGCACATTCTGCTATTCCAGAGGATCAGAGTTCAATACCCAGCATCCTCATTGGTCAGAATATGGCTACCTCTAACTCTAGGTCTAAAGGATCAGATGCTCTCATCTGGCCTTCATGGGTGTGCAAATGCATTTGTACATTCCCACACAGAGACAGACACATAAAAAATAAGTTTTTTTAATCAATCAGATACAATGACACTTAACTTTGTAAATGACTAAGGGTGAGAAAGTATTACAAACTTGCAAACATTTTCAGGAGCCTTCATGCTTTGATGCTGGTAAAACTTCATATACACATTTAGTGGGAAAATAATGTAAAAAATATTTAGTATTTAAGACGTTTTCTTCTAATGAGCAACTTTATAACTTCTGTCATAATGCATACACAAAAACCAAGAATAATATAAAGAATACTGATTGTAACTTTTTAAAAGTGAACAATTAGCAAATAATGAAAAGGTTTATCAGCATGTGAACAACAACAGACATTGAATATAGAATGTGGAATATTCCAGATGTATTATAAGGGGATTAGAAAACATGATACTTTTCCATAACCTATTTAACAGTTTTATATGTATATATGCAGCATGAATCTTTAAAAGATCTTATTAATAAAATCAAACCTGAGGCCAGTTATTGGAGTGAATGCTGGAAGATCAGAGAAGCAGAACAAGCCACAGACATCTCAGCTCGCCAGTTCCTCAGCTGAACTGCTGCTCGAAAGCCTGAATGCTTAACCAGCTAAAAGATGCTAGTTTCTGATCTTCATGCCTTATATATCTTTCTGCAGTCACTCCCTGGGATTAAAGGCTTATTCTTGAGATTGAAGGCGAGTGTCACCACCCCTGGCTGTTTCCAATGTGGCCTTGAACTCACAGAGATGGAGAGAGATTTCTGCCTCTGGAATGCTAGGATTAAAGGTGTGTGCTATAGTGGGGCTGTCATGGCTCACTCCTTTAATCCCAGCACTCAGGAGGCAGAGCCAGGTGGATCTCTGTGAGTTCCAGGAAAGGTACTAAGCTATACAGGGAAACCCTGTCTTAAAAAACAAAACAAAACAAAACAAAAAAGGTGTGTGTTACCACTGCCTATCCTCTATGTTTAATATTGTGGCTGTTCTGTTCTCTGACCCCAGATAAGTTTATTAGCATGCACAATATCTTGGGGAACACAATACCACCATATATATATTTAAACATTTGAATCAATTGAAAAGATGAGAAAATGCAATACAAAGAAGATCATTAAATTGAAAACATTTAATCACCCATTGTTTCTTTGAATTAGCAGAAGTATCTGATGATCTCATATCCATGTGTCTAACTCAGAACTAAATACTAAATATCTTTCCATTGTTCTCCCACTAAATATATATATTAAGTTTTACCAGCAACAGTGAAGGATAGCATCTGATAATGTTTACAATTTGTCATACTTTCTCATCCTTAATCATTTACAAAGACAAGTGTGATTGTGTTTGATTGACACAATATATGTTCACTTTTCCTGTGGTATTTCCTGTGCCCAGAGAAGGCTGCATGTGCACTGTACTCGTTCTGCTTTCTAGAGGGATAATCATTTTTTTTTTGTTTTAATGCCAATAACTTTTGGATTTGACAGCTGCAGCTCAGAAATGTCATATTGTATTCATATATAACTGCCTAAAACTACATTAACCCAAAACCTTCATAGTGGAGAAGAATAATTCCTGCTCAGGAAGGAACTCAGAATTTTATAGTGTATGTGTGTGTGTGTTTTTTTTTTTTTATACAGACTAAGAATTCATTATTATAAATACATGAGATAAGAATAGCTTCACGGGGTCTATTTTAGAATTAGGGATATTTAAATATGTATAAGGAGACACAGGTGAGAGAGCTGAGGTCTAAACACAGAATTCATTTATGTTTCACATACACCTCACACACATAGCATGAGTGTCAGCTCATAAAATAGTTCCATACTGATGTGACTGAAGAAAATTTTCATTTTGTACAGGTTTACAATTGTGGTGTACTATCAGCCCTGAAAATGTTTTTTATTTTGAAGATAGAGGTTTCAGATTTTTGAGATAGTGGTGTTTAAGGTGCAAAACAGTCAAATACTATTTACAAGTGTGTCTTCCAGATTGAAAGAAAAATGTTCTCTAAGTATAACCTGATTCAGTTCTCAAAATAGAAAATGAAAATGTATTCTGTATTGCCTGCAAAATGCAGTATTGACATAAGCTGTAACAAATTAACCTGAAAGGTCATTGAGAAATGAGCCACAAGCAGCAGCACCTGGAGAAAATGGTGACAGCGAACCATGGAGGCCGTCCTGAGAAGTCAGTGATGCCGAGTTCTCACGGAACCTTTCCTGGGACTGTTGAACAGATGCTGATTGCTTTAATGCGAAGAAACATGGAAGGCTTTTCATGCAGTCCTGTTGCACACAGACAACTTAATGTCATATAATGAGATAAAAATAAACATTTTACTGGATTATTCCAATAAAAAAATTTTTATTTCATTATTAATTAAGAATCATGTGATTCCATGAATATGGCCTCATTTATCTGATATATGACTTTTCCTATTTCATTTCCAAAACCAAATTCATAAGGAAGGATGCATTTTTTATAGCTGAGTTCTATTGCATATATATTTTAATAACATTTTATTTATATATTTAGTCTGTTCTGTTTTATTTATTTATTTTCTTGTATAACTAACTATGATCATACACTTTTGTGAATTCATTACTCCTAGGTTGTAATTCACATACATAAATAACCAACTCCTCAGTTCTCAAATGATTAATTTACTTATACCTTCTCTTTTTTTCCCCTTAGACGAGATCCTTTTAATTCCCTTTAAAATACCAAATGATATATATAGAGACACACAAAAGTAGATTCCAATTTAAGATGGAAGGTATTCTTTCCTGTGAATCCAATGCATAAGAGGAAGTGGTGGTAAAGGGCAGACACAGAGGTATTATATAGTTGAAATTATCACATTCTATCCATATTTATTATTTAAGTAGGTTGAATGAATTATGTTGAAATTCTTTTATATCTGCCAACAATTTATTAAGACAGTTTCAGAATGTAAAAATTTGATTGAGGGAGAACTCCTGAGAATCTTGGCTAGAGACATAAGAAAGAAAAACTACAGGATAGTTGATGTATATTCTGAATTCTCTACTATGGGAACAGATCTGAGACTGAATGAGATATGATAAATCTTGTTGGCTACAGAGTTCTCATGACTTATTATTACGTATCATCCATTCATATAGCACAGATAAAGGTTTTTTTAAAACAGTCCAAACAAACTTATAAAGTTAACATATGACTTTTAACTGCTCAAACATGAAACAAAGAAAAAAATCACTAACTCACTTATACACACTGCATTGTTCAACTTGTGTTAATGCACATATATATGTTACCTTTAAAAGTTTGTGTGTTTTCAGAAAAAAGGACCAGACACCAATAAAAACAAATAACCCAGGTAATCCCACCTCAAAACGCCTCTGTTACAGCTTCCTCAAAATTCTACATCTATCAAGAACAACTTCAAAGCTGCTAGCTGAGATGATCCAGCCTCATGCACTACTCCAGTCTGTACTTCAGATAAGCCCTGGACTTTCCCATCACATAGAAACTTAACAAACAATAATATAGCTAGCTCTCCCAGGACTTGTACATTGCCCCAATTTTCTCATGGTCACCTAAAGATGCCCTTGCCTTCAGACAACAGGAAGCAGTCTAGAGAACATGACACCCACATCTCCAAGGGTGAAATGTGCAATTTTGGTCATTTGGTGGGTTTTGGATAATTGTGATCACTTGGGGGGAGCTGGTTGCAAGTTGTTATTTTTAATTTTCAGAAAAAAATCTAAACAAAGATTAGATTCAGAAATCTCATTCTAAGGGTAAAAAGTGGGAATAAAGTGTAGAAATGATAGGATAAAGCATGGGTTGTTGAATCTACTTTTAAGAAAACTACTATCCTCAAATATTTTACAATGGTAAAGATTTTTGCATATTGATACAAATTTAAGGTTATTTTTGTTATACTCTATGTATGTTCTACTCTTGTTTAAGATACTGCATCTAGGTAGTTCATTGTAATTTAAGCTTCTAGTTCTTGAAAGCTACTATATTAAACCATTTATGATAAGTAAGAAATGCAGGTTAGTAGTAAGTCACCTATAATAATCAAATTTGTAGTCATGTTAGGTATGTTTTCAAGCCAAGACATAGTTTAAATAATTAGGTGGTCTTCAAATATTTCAGAGACCTACAGGCTACGGCTTTTCAGATGTTTTAATAACACAAAACATTTCATGACAGTGAGACGTGTCTGCTCATAGCAGTAGCAATTTATTTCAAAAAGGGATGAATCTCATTGAAGAACCTCTATAAGGAGTTTGATTTCTTTGTGGCAAGTTAGCAACTGGGCAAAGAAACTTTCTTTGCCTTGACTGCTAATAGTATGCTGTCCAAATTAGATAAGTAGGTCACAAAAGGTGACTGATGAACTATGCTTAGATGAAGTAGGATAGTCCTTCAAAATTTCTTCATCACAAAAAAAGACTGTCAGATATTCTAGTCTTATAGGCTCAAGATGAATGACCCAACTTTGCAAAGGAACCTTGGTAACTGCCCAGGCAGGCAACTCTCTGTAATTTCCATAGCTTTGGAAGTTGTTTGCTCTACCCTTACTGTTTACTTGGGTAATATTACATCCTTCTTGGGTCAATGATGAAGTGAAGGTTGAATTAGTTATCATTACATTTTTCCCTCTTAGCAAATTCAGAAACAAAAAAATTACATAGAAGACATAAAGTGCATAAAGTTGTAAAATATAAAATATTAAATTGTTTAGCTAAGAAAATATTTTGAGATCTAAAATGTCAGTTTGAGTTGATAATGCCAGTTAGGATAGAAAATGAATTATGTACAAACTTTAGACTCACTAAGATAGGATAGATAATACAATACTTTGAATTTGCCAAATACAAATAAATAGACTGGACATTGGGAATGTAATTCTACCCTGACAATTATTCTTATGGTATATAGCTTTACTATGTTTGATTTAAAACCTTTCCTTTATATTTAACATGAAAATATTTCCTTTTTATTGCTGTGATTGGTATAAGTAAAAGGTGAAGGGAAATAGTTAAGTAGGAAGGATAGGCAATATTTCCAGGGAGAGAAAGGAAGACGAGAATCTGGGCACATGGAAGAGCCAGAAGACTGGGAAAGGAACCTGGAGGTATAAGATGTAAGAGAAGTAATACCACATGATAGAACATAGATTAATATAAGTGGGTTAATTTAAGTTATAAGATTTAGTTAGGAACAATCCTAAGTAACAGGCTGATCCTTTCATAATTATAAGTCTCTATGTCATTATGTGGGTTGGCAGTTGAAAGATAGTCTGACAAGAAGAGAAGAGAAGGGGATCTTTGGTTGGTATGTAAAATGAATTTAAAAATCTTAATTAAAGTGATTATGTTAGGGAAAAAAGAAAGATTGCTACAATTTTTAATAACCAAAATTATATAAAAAAGGATTGCATATTTAGACTGCCCTCTGAATAGCAGTTTTAAATGGTATTTCAAACAACATGATGTAGATGTATCCGGCTTGTTAAATAAGAAACACAGAACTGATTGCAGAGTTAAAAACCACGAGGTCAGAGCAAGAGCGGAAAACCTTACCCTTCACTGCTTCTGCGGTTCTTCCTCTCTGCAAGAGACCTACTTCTCTGCGTCCTGTCTATTTAAAAACTTTCTGTTCTCCTCTCTCATTGGTTGTAAACCCAGCCGCATGACCTCCTCATCACTGCCTGTTTGTACAGACCTCCAGGTCTTCTATGGTTGGTATTGAGATTAAAGGCGTGTGTCTGCCATGCTGGCTGTGTCCTTGAACACACAGAGATCTGCCTAGCTCTGCCTCCCAAGTGCTGGGATTAAAGGCGTGCCCCACTACTGCTCAGTTTCTGCTCTGGCTTGCTCTGACCTCAAGGCAACTTTATTGACATACAAATAAGATCACATTTCAATACAAATAAAATATCACTATAACATGAAAATAAAAGAGTTTTCTAATCAGTCTTTTCTCCTAGACTAATATGTTTTATGGCATCTGGCTCTTCTCTATCTAGTGTAAAAAGTTTTTACAAGTTAAACATAAGTGCATTAACTGCACTTTATTTTCTCTAGTACTTTTTTATTGTTAACCACTAGTTAGTTCAATGAATAACGGTCATGATTTATGATATTATTATCAAAATTCAAGTTACAGATAAAAACTTATAAATATGTTTCTAAATGACCTGAGTATGTTTGGAAATCATTTCATTAAATTAGTTCAATTTGGGTCTATTCCTTAATATGTAAATACCCTGAATTTAAAATTGGCTCAAGCTCTTCATAAAACCAAAAAATATAAATCTAATTGAACAAATAACAATGTAACATCACTCTTCTTATGTATTCATTTAAACTCACAACCCTGAAGGAAAAAAGGATTCATGGCACAGATTTTATAGCCCAGGAAAACTGATACCAGATTTACTAGGTTAGGTGTTAGCTTTTCTTCTAAATGAAATCTCACTCTTCCCCTCCCCTTACTAGTTCTTTCTCAGGAATAGAGAATTTTTAAAAGCAGTTTAGAAATCCATCTATATCCTATGTATAGCTCAGTGATCACATGACCTCGACTATACCCTGATGATTACACAGGAACCATAAAGTAACAATCCTTTTGTTAACTTCACCCTCATAAGTTCAATAACATCACAGGGTAAGCACACTTCAGGTTCAATGAAAGTATAAAAAGTATTTCATTAAAATGAACTTTTTCCCCATGTGTTTTAAAAGGAAGGAAAACGTTCTTTACTGTGACTACCCTCAGAAGAAAGAAAATAAAACCTACAGTTACACACTTCATCCATTTCCTGAGATGACAGATCCTACTACAGAGGAAGAGGCAGAGATAACTTTATGAAAATACATTTATTAGCCAGGCGGTGGTGGTGCACACCTTTAATCCCAGTACTAGGGAGGCAGAGGCAGGCGTATCTCTGTGAGTTCGAGGCCAGCTTGGGTTACCAAGTGAGTTCCAGGAAAGGCGCAAAGCTACACAGAAAAATCGTGTCTCAAAAAAAACATGTATCTATTAAAAATACAACCAAGACAAAATGTCTAAATCATAATACCTGTAATCTGGATTATACCTTTTCTTGAGCTAAGCAAGTCAGGCACTACTTTACCTTTTTGTAAAACCTTCCTTTTTGATTAGACAGAGAAGAGAAAGTCCTGGGGGTTGTCTTTATGTATGCTATGAATATCTGTTGCTCTGATTGGTTGATAAATAAAGCCATTTTTCTAATGGTGAAGCAGAATAAGGTTAAGTGGTACATTCCAAAGTGAGAGCGAGGAAGAGGAAAGGAGAGGCAGAAGAGACACTACAAGTCACCAGCCAGACACAGAGGAAACAATAGGACAAGGCAGAACTGAGAAAAGATACCAAGCCATGTGGCTAAACATAGATAAATATTATGGGTTAATTTAAGTGTAAGAGCTAGTCATACTAAGTCTGAGCTAATGACCAAACAGTTATAATGAATATTAACCTCTGTGTGTTTACTTGGGGCCAAGTGGCTGCAAGATATGGATGGGAGAAATTTGTCCATACCTTAGGGCCATGCAGAACCAGAGAAATATCTGACTACAGGAAGTTTTTGAATTATATATTCCAAAGCATGAAAACCATAATTTTAATGAGATTCCATAATGAATGAAAGAATCATTAGATTTATTTGTCATTAAGACAAATGCATGCATTATATTTATCAAACATGTATAGCTGTGAACAACTTCATAAAAATAAACAATATAAGGAAGTGCTTTATTTAAAGTAAGTATTAAAACAGTAACAAATACTATAATGTCCAAAATATTTCTAAAATTTTGGCTGATTAACAACTCATCTATAATAGTAGATTATAAATCTTGAATAGGTTCAATTCCAGGCCTAAATTTTGTTTTATAGTTAACGTGATTATTATTGTTATTGTTTGGATTGTTCAGGTATGATATGATAGGGCAGTGTAGGGTATCTGGGAACTCATATTGCTCTAGCTGACCTCAAACTCATGATCCCCCTCCTCCACATCCTAAGAGTTAAAAAAAAAACAAAAACGTGTATTCACTCTACATTTTGTAGTTTTATCCATTTTATTATTAACTTACTATGTGTATCTTGAGAAGGCAAATACAAATAAGGAAAAAAGAACTTTGATCACTATGAACTACACTTTCTATTTGACAGTTTTTATGTTCAGTACATGGTGACTCACCAAATCTATGTTGTGTATGCTGTGGATCCCTGTTTAGAAGCTGTGGAAGCCACAATTCATTAAAAAAAAAAAAATTCTATTCATTTTACATACCAACCACAGATCCCTCCGCCTCCCTGTTCCCATCCCCAACCTTCCTCCCAGCCCATCCCCGTTCCCACCTCCTCCAAGTCAAGGTCTCCAATGGAGAGTCAGCAGAGCCTGGTACATTCAGTTGAGGCAGGTCCAAGCTCCTTCCCCCTGCACCAAGGCTGTGCAAGGTGTCACACTTTAGGCACTTGGCTCAAAAAAGCCTGCTCATGCACCAAGGATAGATCCTGATGCCTCTGCCTGGAGGCCCTCCAAACAGTTCAAGCTAAACAAGTATCTAAAGGGCCTAGTCCAATCCCATTGGGGCTCCATAGCTATTGGTCCACAGTTCGAGGGTTTCCACCAGTGTTGCTGGTCAACTCAGTATGTTTTCTCTTCGAGCAATAGTCAAAAGGGTACCTGAACTGATCTACCCTAGTAACCAGATTCGTGAATACCCTAATGTTATCCTAGAGCTTTCATCTAGTTACTGATTGAAGCAGATATGGAGATCCACAGCTGGGCTCCAGGCTGAGCTCCAGTAGTCCAATCAATAAAAGAGAGGAGGGATTCTATAAGTAAGGGACATCGAGTTCATAATTTTTTATTCTTTGTTTTAGAAGCACTTTTCTTGGATCACCACAAATATAGGAAATTTTCCCATTATTTTCTTTATATTGTTTTATATTACTGTACCTGCTAGTTTTATGTCAACTCTACACAAGTTAAAGTCATCAGAGTGGAGGGAGCCTCAACTGAGAAAATGACTCCATAGCTTGGGCTGTAGCAAAGCCTGTAGGTCATTATCTTAATTAATGATTAAAAGGAGAGGGCCCAGCCCATTATGATACCATCCCTGGGCTTATGGTGCTGGGTTCTATAAGAAAGGAGGTTGAGCAAGCCATGAGGAAATCAGTTAGCAGCTCCCCTCCATGGCCTCTGCACCAGCTGTAGCCACCAGCTGCTTGAATTCAGCCCTGCTTGAATTCCTGTTTTGACTTCCTTGATGGTGAACTGCAATGTGGAAGTGTGAACCAAATAAACCTCCCATACACACAAGTTGTTTTTGTCATGGTATTTCATCACAGAAAGAGTAACCCATAAGACAACTGCTTTTACAGTTGATTTCTTCATTTCTAAGACTTTCTTTTCTACTGCAAAAGTTTATTGAAATTGGGTCCAAAAGGTAATGAGTATATATTTATTTACACATCTCTCTCCCTTCTCTCTCTCTCATATATATATGTGTGTGTGTATGTGTGTGTGTGTGTGTTATACACATATATATTATATATACATATCTCTCTATATAGCTACTACATGTTATATATACATACATACAATGTCATTATATTTGTAACAAATAAATATTGTGTCTGAACAGTGCAGCACCTGAAAATAAAAATGATATGATAAGATAGAGACAAGTATTAAAATGAAATGATAGTGACTTAACAATCAAGTGAAATCAAGTCAAATTTGAGATACAGCAATTTCCAATTAAACAACCTCAGGTTGCTGCATAAAGGTAATAATTTAATGTAATTCTACTATCTGTGATTTATGTACATTTGCTAAAGAAACATAATCCATAGAGAATGAATATATATTCAACAGACCACAGAAAGCTAAGATTTTTGTCAAAAATGTAAGAACTAATTTTCATAAATAAAGGATATTCCTTATGAATATTTAACTATGCTAAAATGTTTTTATAATCTTTACAATTAATGATAGAACCATAAGCAATGAAGAATAATTATTTAAATTTCTTGAAAACTGTATTCTTAATCTTATCCCCATTCACCTGCATGTGAAGCCTAAAGGTATTTTTGGTATATTTGGTATTTTTCAAAGCCTCCAATAATATGTGATTTTGTTAAGTGAAACCATACTACCATGATTCAGACAATTTTAATGATTGTCCTTTTGAAAGAGTGCTTGCAGTCCTCAAAAACCCCACTTTTGTGAAAATACACAAAAGTATGAGAACAACTCTTTCTTCTTTGGAAATAGCACCATCTCTAAATTTTATTAATGCTTCCTAAAGTATTTATTTTAGCCACTGTTTTTAATTATTGATAGCTTTGTTTAGTTATTGAATACATATGCTGGTAAAGTTGTGTAATTAAACAATCTATCTTTGATAAATAATATCTTAAATTGGTTAAAATATTTTCAGCTGTCATAAATCATTTCTATTCCCTTACAGAATGTATATTCATACATTTAATCTATCCTGTTCTCTTTGACATGCCTTCATTGCTTGTTATCTACACTTTTTATTTATAAGAAGAAATAAATGTTTACTTTTGGGATGCTGAAGTGATTCAGCAGGTAACACCACCTGTCACACAACTGTGGTCTCCTAAGTTCTATGCCTAGTTGTGTTAGGCATCATTTTGTTGCTGTTATAAAACCTCATGGCAAAGGCAAGTGTAACCAGAAGATTTCCTATGCTTGCCTGGCACCAAGGTCCCACCGCCAATTATAAAATTCCCCTGTCCCGGATGGTCCTGCAATTGCTCAAACCCAAGTAAACACACAGAGGCTTATATTATTTTTAAGATTTGACCATGGTAGGCTTCTCACTAGCTAGTTCTTCTATCTTAAATTAACCCATTTCTATAAATCTATACTTTGTCATGTGGCTTGTGGCTTATTGGTATCTTTACATCTTGTTTCTCATGGCAGTGGCTAGCAGTGTCTCCTCTGTTCTGCCTGTCCCCTTCCTCTCTCTCTAGTTAGAATGTCCTGCCTTTCCTTATTCTGCATCACCATAGGCTAAACACGTTTATTTATCAACCAATCAGAGTAACACATATTCACACCATACAGAACGATATCACCCATCATGTCCCCTTTTCTTTCTATTTAAAAGGAAGGTTTTAACTTCAACGTAGTAAAACAAAGCCTTTATGTATTGCTTTAGATTTTGTGTGAATTAGAATCAATATTGGCAGGAACAACATGGGAACAAGTGGCAGGCAAGGCAGTAGGGACAGACAGCTAAGTTCACACCTTGAACTAACTCTAGGCATGGAATTGAGAACTGGATATCATGGAGCTATTCCTGTTCTCAAAGCATACCTCCAGTGAAAACCTTTTTCCAGGAGGGTCACTACTCCTAAACCTACCCAAGCAGCCCCTTCAACTGGGAACAAGTGTAAAAATGCTGGTGTCCATGCCAAGGATGGGAGATAGTACTTACCCCATTTCTCACTTTCAAGAATATTCTAGGTGCATGTGGAATGAGAGAACCAGCTCCTCAGTATTGTACAGTGACATTTGCACATGCCCACTCAGGCACACACACTAAAGCAGTAAGTCAATATTTTAACTGAAAATTCAAAACAAGAAATGCTTACTTCATTTACTTCTAATGCTATTCAGAAATTTTATTTTTTGATAAGAAAATCAAGAATTTATTTCTCCTGTTTCTCAATGCTGCATGTAATAGATATTTAATCTCAGTATTGGGAATTTCATAATAAATTTTTAAAAGGGAATTTATCAGTATAGATCATATATAAATAAAACTGTGACTGGGAATTTCACATACAGAAACAGCAAAAAGTGGAGCACAAGCATTAATTTTGAATCCTAATATAATTAGAATAAGAATATTCTGAGATTTGTTGGAAAATGCAGGGTTAGATAATAATCAAAATCATTTCTCAAAGAATCGACCCTCTAATTTAATGTCTGTTTCATAACACAATTTTTTTTTCACACAAAAAATGTTCATTTAAAAATAGGAGCAATTCCCTGTTTTTAATCCCTATGTTTTTACCTTAAATGACCTTTCAAAGAAAAATTGGATCAAATAAAAGTTAAAATATTGTAAGATAAACCACTAAATCATGGTTTGTTTCTTATTAATTTTTACCTTTATTCATTCTCCTACACAATCCAGTACAATTCTTTAAGCAATATGCACGTACCTTCTCCTTCATATTTGGGATAGAGCTTCATTTCTGTAGAAAATGGTTTCTGACAGCTTCCAGGTTTCAGGTATCTATGTATTTCATTCCAGGAACTTTTTATTGTGCACACATAAACCTGAGTCTTTAAACTGCCATTCTGATTTTCTATTAAAAATAAAAAGACTGAAACCACTTTAAAGATTATAAAAAATAAGAATTAAATTAAATACTTAACTTTAAAGAGTATTTGTGGTTGGTTGACAGTGACCACAAGTCATAACACCTTGAGCACATTAACACATTTAGACACAATAATTTAAAAGGCTTTTATTTAAAAACAGTGTCTGAGGCCAAGTGTATTGACATGTGCCTGATGTATGCTCCTAGCTTCTTTCTAAGCCTAAGCAGCACAGTTGCTTGATCCCTAGAGGATAAGAGCAGCCTGGGTGATACTGAGTGATCCTGACTCTAAAGCATAAGAAAGGAAAACAAAAAGTGGCAACTCCATACATCTTTGAAGTAGACATCAAGTAGGAAGCACTGAAGTAAATCAGAGCAAACACACAGCCAGCATAAATTACTAGACTTGAAAATTGTGCAAATCTTGATCTTGTTTGCTGGCATACATTTTTA